>NW_022589734.1:181324-249787 GCF_004348235.1 Phoca vitulina | reverse complement strand
TTTCTTTCTTTCTTTCTTTCTTTCTTTCTTTCTTTCTTTCTTTCTTTTCTTTCTTTCTTTCTTGTCTTTTTGTTTTTTAATTACAGTGCCTCTAACTATATCTTGGCTTCCTCAACTTCTTAATTTGTCAGTTCATTTATGGGAACAAATCTCTCTATCAAAATCTATACTAAGAAGACCCTCCTACATTTGTGGTATGAGTATAAAGTGGTTCAATTTCTAATGGAGGCAATCAAAATCACAAATTTCCTTTTACTCAGCAAGGCCACTTCTATGAATCTTCCCTACAAACATACTCACTCACGTGCAACATGACTCCTGTGCCAGGTGGTTTGTGCAAGAGTTTAGAAATAACAAATGGCCATGAGTAGGGGGCCAGTTTTTTTAAATTATGGTATTTCCATACCGCGGAAACTGTGCAACTGTAAAAACTATGCAAGTTCTTGATATACTGATAACAAACACTAATAAGTGAAAAAAGTGGGAAACTGAATAGTACACACACACACACACACACACACAGCATGATTCTTTTTGTTTAAAAAAACAAAAAAATGGGGGCACCTGGGTGGCTCAGTCGTTAAGCATCTGCCTTCGGCTCAGGTCATGATCCCGGAGTTCTGAGATTGAGTCCCGCATAGGGCTCCCTGCTCAGCGGGGAGTCTACTTCTCCCTCCTTTCCCTGCTCGTGCTCTCTCTCGCTCACTCTCCCTCTCAAATTAATAAAATCTTAAAAGACAAACAAACAAACAAAAAACCCAACCCAAAACAAAACAAGAAAAACAAAAAAAATGCGTGTGTGCGTATGTTATGATTTTGCTTCCATATGTATAGAAGGATAGAAAGAATATCAGAAAGATATAAATAACCAATTGGCAGCATTGCTGCTGGGGAAGGGAACAGGATGGCCTGGGACTTGGGTTGGAGGGAAGCTTCACTTGTAGGTACTTTCAGATCTTTTAAATTTTGAACTGTAGGAATGTATTAACTATTCAACATTAAGATGATCTAAATATAAAACTTAAAACTTAAGGGGCACCTGGGTTGCTCAGTCAGTGAAGCATCTGACTCTTGATCTCAGCTCAGGTCTTGATCTTGGGGTAGTGAGTTCAAGCCCTGCATTGGGCTCCAAACCCCCACCCCCCAAACTTAATACTAAAAAGGCTCAGCCAAGGGATTGGGAGTGATCTGTTGCAGGGCTCACATCGTACTGTTGGCCGTGACCTCCTTACACACTCCTTCCATTGGCCTCTCGGACACCTTGTTCCCTCGGCTCCTTCCTGTTAGCTCAGTTCCTATGCTGGCAACTCTTCCCCTGCTCATCTTACACATGGATGCTCCTCAGGGCTCAGCCGGGGCGCCTTCTCTTAGTCATTCTACACCAGTGGTTCTCTCTCATTCCTCCCCATGGAAACTCATGGTGCCTCGTTCTCATATGTTTGTGCAAAGCCCCTCTTTTGTTTATTTATTTATTCCATTTTCTTCCACTCCTAATTCTATTTCTCTCTCCCTTGGACAGTCATTCTAATGTGCTCTTCGTCTCTCCTCTTGCTTGAATGTGTTTTTGTAAACTGTATTGCTATTTTGTGTGCATGTACTCTTAAATAAACAGTATTAAAATAATATCATGTTATAAGTTTTTTTAACTTCTTATTTTTTCATTCAATGCTATGTTTTTAAGACCCATCAGTATTTCTATCTTAGAGAACTGAACCCTACTCTTGCATGGTTTATAAGTCGGTTAAGCATCTGCCTTCAGCTCAGGTCATGATCCCAGGGTCCTGGGATGGAGCCCCACTTTATTCAATCAATAAACATTTATCACGCACTTTCTATGTGCCAGGCCCCATACTAGGTGCTGGGGATATAGTAGGTGAGCAGAAGTGGTCAGAGTTGATGGGGCAGAGAGGAAAATAGTGGGGGGATCCCAATAGCAGACTTGACTGCTGGGGCTGGCAGGGACTCTAGATCATGGTGGGGAATTTTAACTTCATCCTAGGAGAACAAAGGGAATCACTGAAGAGTTTTAGTCAGGGGATAACATGATCAGAGGTTCATTTTGATCTTCTGTCTGCAATGTAGGGGATTGATTGTCGTGGCCTAAGGTGAAGGCCAGGGGGGGGCTGGATCATTCTCAGCAAGACATGTGAATTAGGAGGGCTGATGGAGGAGATGGGAAGACACTGTCAGATTTGAGAAATATTTAGTAAGTAAAATCCATAGGACCTGGTGCTGGGTTGAATATGGGTATAAAAGAGAGGAAGAGGCACCAAGGTGGACTCTAAGAAACTGGGCTTGTCCGGGTGGACAGTGACAGGCAACTTTCTGAGAGAAGGAACACCAGAAGAGGTCTAGTTTGGGTGGCAAGGCAAGGAGGGAGGTTTTTGATGTGCAAATTATTTTTTAAAACTTCAGTAATAACAAATTATTATGTGTATATGTGTGTGTGTGAATTGTTTATTGTTGTTTGAAGCTATTAACTTTTGGGGTGGTTTGTTACACAGCGATAGAAGACTAACACAATGGATTTTCACCAAATTTGAAGATTTTGTTTGATAAAGTATGACTTAAAATATATGCTATGTGGCATACACTGTATCTAATTTAACAGACCTGTGGTCACCTCAAAGAAATGGCAGTCACCCACCAGAGCAGATTAAGTTTATGTACAAGGAGAGGCCTGGAAAGACATTCCAAGCTTACTAAGATGCTATGGATGAAGAAAACAAACAGTAATCGCAGGTAAGAACCTTATATAGGAAGCTATAACTGTGAGTGTTCCAAATTGTAGTGACTAATTTGCTATCTAGCTGCTTCTCACACAGGCATCTCCATGGAACCAGGCTTCAGGTGGCGTAGGAATTTATTTAATATCAATTGATAATGGGGACAACACGAGGGTCCAGCTAGTCTCTGATATAGAAGTATCATCAACTGGCCACCATAAGTCATAGGGCTTTGTGAATATCAAAGGAAATAATGCGGAAAAGATGTGGGGAGCACAAAAGAACTATGCAGATGTATCAAGGATTATATATCAGTCAGTTTTGTTATGGTGACAAAAACCCCACACTCTTAAGGGCCCATAGCATCCAAGGTTTACCCTTTGCTCATGCTGTATATTACAGGTTGGCTGTGGCTCTTCCCATGTCACACCAGGACCCAGATGGAGTCATGGAGAAACACACACTGGCTTTCAAAGCTACTTACTGGAAGTAACATATCACTTCTGCTCACATTTCATTGAGTAGAGCAGGTGATGGACAAACTTGGCATTAAGAGTTGAGAAAGTGTAATCCTCCCATATTTTTGCTTGTTCTATTGTCCTTTCTTCCTTCCTAATGTTCCAAGAGTCCTCTTTTATCATCTCCTTTCTACTGTAGTTTAGGGTCAGAATGATGATGACAAATTCTCTTAGTTCTTCTAAGAATGTCTTGATTTCCCCTTCATTCCTGAAGGGTATTTTTCATGGATGTAGGATTCTGAGCTGACAGTTCTTTTCCTTCAGCATTCGAAAAATGTTGTGCCACTTTCTTCTGGTTGCCATGGTTTCTGTCATTTGAATTGTTTTTCTCCTATAGGGAATGTGTCATCTCTTGCCGCTTTCAAAATTTTTTGTCTTTGGTTTTCAGGTGTTTCATTATAATGTGTCTTGATGTAGATTTCTTTCAGTTTATTCTGTTCATGGTTCACTCAGGCTCTTAAACCTGCAAGTTTATGTATTTTGCCAAATATAGGAAATTTTCAGCCATTATCTCTTCAAATTCTTCTTTATTTTTATTTTTTTTGTTTTTTGTTTTAAAAATTTTTATTTATTTGACAGAGAGAGAGAGAACTATGAATTTTTATGCTTCAATACTTGAGCAGTTATAAAGCTGTAGAAAGACAACAAAGTAGAAATAAAAAAACATGAGAGAACTGGAGGGAGAAGCAGCCTCCCCACTGAGCAGGGAGCCCAATGTGGGGCTCCATCCCAGGACCCTGGGATCATGACCTGAGCTGAAGGCAGATGCTTAACCGACTGAGCCACCCAGGTGCCCCTCAAATTCTTTTTTAGTTCCACTCTGATTTTCTACTCCTGCTGAGACCCCAATGACACAAAATTAGATCTTTTGTTATAATCACAGAGGTTCTTTCTGTTCTGCTATTGAGCCCATCCAATGAAATTTTAATTTTGATTATGGTATTTTTCGGTTCTAAAAAAAGAACCCTGTAGTGGGGGCTCTTTACTATTGGGCAGGGATGAAAGTCTGGGATCTTCACTGAGTCTTCTCCAATGCCACTCCAGAAAAGGAGAGGAGGCACTCAGGGTATCAGAGCGCCAGGTCTCAGAGGAAGTCTAGGCTCCTCACTCAGCCTTTGCTGATTGAAGTGGAGAGGGAGCTGCATTTTTCCCCTGGTGTTTGGCTGGGATAGGCCATTATTTTTTTATTTTTTAGTTTCAGAGGTAGAATTTAGTGATTCATCAGTTGCATATAACACCCAGTGCTCATTACATCACCTGCCCTCCTTAATGCCCATCACCCAGTTACCCCATCCTCCCACCCACCTCCCTCTAGCAACCCTCAGTTTGTTTCTTAGAGTTAAGAGTCTCTTATGGTTTGTCTTCCTCTCTATTTTTATCTTATTTTATTTTCCCTTTCCTTGCCCTATGTTCATCTGTTTTGTTTCCTAAATTCTGCATATGAGTGAAGTCATATGGTATTTGTCTTTTTCTGACTGACTTATTTTGCTTAGCATAATACCCTCTAATTCCATCCACGTCGTTGCAAATGGCAAGATTTCGTGGTTTTTTTGATGGCTGCATACTATTCCATTGTATATATATACCATATCTTCTTTATCCATTCATCTGTTGATGGACATCTTGGCTCTTTTCATACTTTGGCTATTGTGGACATTGCTGCTATAAACATTGGGGTGCATGTACCCCTTCGGATCACTACATTTGTATCTTTGGGGTAAATACCTGTAGCCTTGCACTGGATCTTGAAGGTGAGGAAATTTCTGGTCCTTAACAGGAATTTGATCACTACAGGTTGCCTTTGGAGGTTCCGAAAGGCCCAGGTTTAGTTCAGCCCTGCTTTAAAACTTGAGTAATGTATGAACCCTTTTGGAAGAACTACAATTCTCATGGACTTGATTTAAATTATTTTTATAATTTAAATGTGTGCAAACCCAGCTAACCATGAATTTTTATGCTTCAATACTTGAGCAGTTATAAAGCTGTAGAAACAAAACAAAGTAGAAATAAAAACACATAAGAGTAAAAAGGCAATTTAAGCTAACTAACCTGATGTGACAAATAGCTGTTTTTCTGAAATGAAGTTGCTGCTGGCAAGATGAACACATACTGCCTAATACAGGTACTCGTGAAATTGACACAGTATCCCACTGTGTGCCCGGTGATGACTCAGTTCTCCCCATACTTGTGTCTATTCAAATTGCTAAGAAATCGTTGTCAGTACATGTTCCCTGGGCTTTACTTGGTACAAATGCAACCCAGACAATTACAGAAGTGCTAACTTGACCATAAGAAGGAAAACACAAACATGAACAAACACAGGTACTCACATACAGGGCTGGGATCAGTTATTTATGATCCAGAAAATGCTTATGATACTTTTTAAAAATTACCAATGAAACAAAAACATGGAATTTAATCATTTTCATGGGGCATCATGGGTTCTCAGGAGTCCAGGGACCTCGGTTTGAGAAATGCTATCTCAGTACTGACCTTGACTTCTGGTGTGACCTTGAGCAAATCTTTTGCCATTGTTGGATCTCTGTATATTCTTCGTACACAAACAAGAATGATTTGGGCCACCAGTATTCTTGGGAGATGAAGGCAGTTAAGAGTATTTTCAAGGACTAAAAGGAAGGGATAAGGCTTTTTACAGACTCTAGATTTGGGAAAATAATGATGGCTAAGACCCTCCAGTGTAGCTTTGGCTATAGAGTCAAAAGGATTCGGGTTTGAATTCCAGATCTGCCAGTTGTTACGTCTGTGTGTGGGCATTATTTGACTTCTCTTATTCTGTTTCTGCCCCAGTAAAAGTGGGCATATATCAAAATGCCACATCACAGAGCTGTGGCGGGGGCCAAATGAGATGACTCAGGAAAGTGCTGAGGGCAGAGCCTGGCCCTAGCAAGGCTCATTAATCAGCAGCACGATCAGGAAGAGGCCAGGGGCTGCTGACAACAGCAGAGAGAAAGGGAAGATTCTGAGATTCTGTCTATAAATGACAATATTCCTGAAAAATGACTATCAGGATATTTCACCCCAATGACACCTGCTGCGACCCTAAGCTTCCATTCAGCCTTTCTCCTGCCTCCTTCCCTATCTGCCCTCCCAGGCCCAGGCTGGAATCTCTTGCCCTCCAGGCTTTCACTGCTTTCTCTGGTAAGCAGTGTTGGTCACTCGGGAAGCGAGCGCCCCCCTGTGGCAGTTCTGTTCATTACAGGGACCACGAGCCTCGCAAAAGAGTCTGAGGAAAGGGAGTTTCCAGGGGAAGCAGCGCTCAAGACGCTCAGGCGTCTAGTGTAGCCTCACAGACGCTGTTCTGGATCCCCTCCTAGTTCCCTCCCACTTCTGGAAGACAGAGGCAGAGGAATTTAGGAGAGGTCCTGGGTGGGAAGCAGCAACTTGCCTCAGATGAGGCAAGTTACAACCTCTCCAGGCCCAGTTCCCCTTTCATGAAGAGCCCCACGCCACCCACCTCAAACGCTCCAGAGGAGACAACCAAATGATAGGTGAAAATACCAGAAAAATATCTAGCATGTGCACTGCTTTCCTGTAGAATCTCAGCATTTTCTCATGGCATTCCTGGCTGGGGACGGGGGGTGAAACACTGGCTAGGTGTGGACAGGATGCCATGGGATCAACCCGTCCCTCCCCCTCAGCTGTTGCTCTGCCAGATGCTGCCAACACACCGCTTCCAGAAACCACCTTTAAAATCTAATCATGCCATCGCCCAGCTCAATATCCCAAGGCCCTTCCTCCTCACCTTCGGAGTAAGCCAAACTACTAATGTGATTACCTCACCTCACTCTGCCTCTCTGGGTTTACTCACCTGGGCAGACCCTGTCTTCCGGTCACAGCTGCATTCTCACATAACCATGTTCATGCCTCCCTTCTTCGGCCAGGACTGGCCCTGCCTCATCCCTGCAAATCTCTGTCTGACTTAAGGCCCAGTTCAAGCTCCAACTCTTCCATGAAGTCTTCCTTGACCTTGACTCAGGAGGACCTGGGCTGCTCCTCCCCTGGGTTTCCTCAGCCCCTTCCACCTCCAGGTAGAGCACGGGTGATGCTATCTTCTGTGATTATAGACACACACACACACACACACACACACACGCATATACATGTCTGGCTCCCCCTCTAGACTGTAAATGCCTGGAGGGCATGGAGTGGGTTGTGTTCCTCACTGTATGTCTCATAGTGCTTACTTTCAGGGCCCTGCCCCGCACAAACCCTTAGTAACTATGGAATCAGCTGGGACGTGGAACTCAGAGACACAGGTGACACGATGAGGGAGCCACACCGGTAGATCATGTTAGTGGAGTTCGGCTGGTTGCTGCCGTGAAAAGGGCCTGTGCTTTTCAGATGCCATCTCATAATATCACAGCAGACTCCAGGGGCAGGTATTATCATGTCTGTCTTACTGGTGAGAGAACTGGGATGTAGTAGGATGCAGCACGAGAAGCTAGATGGTGAGTGGCAAGGTCAATCCTCGCCTCTGAGAGGCCGAGCCTCGCTTTCTCCCCTCCCCATTTGGTACTCTGCTTCCTCCCAGCGCTGTGAGAGGCCTGGTGACTACCTCCCTCCCTGCCCCACCCCCTCCCAGCCTAATCAGTTACCTTCAGCTTTGAGGATCATATTTTCCAAACTAAGGATTGGCGTACACTGTCTGACAAGGACATCTGATTTCAGAGCTGACAGGTCAGCATATGTTTGAAGTTGGGGCCGTTCTTGAAAACTGAGGGTGTTTTTCAGAAAATCCTGAGAGAAGGAAGTGGATTGTTAGGGACCCAGAAGGAGGCCTCCAAAGGACTGCAGCCAGTCAATGCTAATCTCTCCTCCCTTGCCTGGATTTTCCCCCCTTGGCAGGACCAGACGCCCCCTGCCTAAGTAAGCCCTGGGCCACAGCTAGCCAATGCTGCTTCCCCCCCTGCTGCCTCCCTCATCCCCCTTTGTCTGGGGTCTCTTTGTCTGGGGTCTCCCTTTGGTTCACTTTTGAAGTCCTCTGCCCCCTCCCCTCCTTTCTTTTGGCCCGGCGGCTCCCTCCCTCTCCGCGGGGCCGTGAGGCTCGGGGGAGGGGCGCGGGGCTGGGTTGCCATGGTCACGTCGAAGGCGGCCGCAGCTGGCCGGGGCAGCTGCTCCCAGCTCGGGATAGGCGGACAAAGCCAGGCGCCTTGGCAGCCCCGGACCTGGAACCCCGAAGGCCTGAGACGGGGGGGACTGGGACCCAGGAGAACCCTGAGCTGGAGGTGAGAGCGCAGACTGGGAGGGCAGCAGTGGGGACTGGAGCTGGGCCCACCCCTCTCGGGGAGGGACCAGGTGCTCTGGGCCTGTGGTGCGGGGGGGGGGGGAGAAGGCAGCCTGGCCACAGCAGGAGGCCAAGGATGCCAAGTGGAGTTGGGGGCCATGGTGCCGCAAATGGGCTGAGGGGCTAGGATGTCCCCAAAGGGAGGTATGGGGCCTCCGTGTCCTGTCACCCAGAAACAGGTTCGGCTCAGCCATTAGGCCTGTGTCTCCTCTGGTCCGTCCCTCAGTAGCCCCTTCCTTTCCTAGCCTCTTACACTTGTCATCTCCCTCTGTGTCTTCCTTTCAACCCCTGTGCCTCAGTCTCCCTCCTCTTCCCCCATCTCTTGGTTTCACTCCAACCCCTTCTTTTCTCCTTTGCCCTTGTTTATTGTCCCCTCGGTCTCTCTGCCGCCTTTTAGGCCTCCTCACTTTCCTGCCCTACTTTCTGAGTGCCCCCCTCCCCTGTCTCCACTCCAGTTAGCTTCTCTGTCCAGCTCTCTTCTCCCCAAGTCTCTGTCTCCCTCCTTCCACTGTGTGTGCCCTCATCCCCATCCTGCCCCCATTCCTTTCTGTGACCCCTAGTCCCCCCCCACCCATCCTCTGAGTTCCATCCCCACTGTGCCGTCATTCCCCACCCCCAGGCTGCCCACCGCTGAGCTGTCTCATTTTCCTCCCCATACTATGTCATCTCTCCCTCCTCCTTCCACTTCTGGGCCTCAGTTTCCCATTTGTACTTGGTGGTATCAAGGCCTGACTCCTGGTTGTGGCCTTGCCACCGCCCTCCCCCCCAGTCAGTTCTCATTCTCCCCAGCTGCTGACCCGGCCTGCTTGCTCCAGAGGCAGCTGCATCTCTTGGGAAGGGAACTGCAGCTAGTGTGTGTGGGCCCTTCTGGTCCATCCCCCCTCTCACTGGTCCTGTGGGCTTCCTTGCAGTGACCGGGTGGTCTGCAGGCCTGAAGCTGCTGCTCTCTCCTACGTGCCTCTTCTCACGTTTTTTGAGCTCTTTCCCCTCCTCTCCTTCCTGGGGAGCAGGAGACCATTGGCTTGAAGGGGAGGGGAGAAGCTGGAAGGGCAGGCATGGATGTGGGAGGGGTGGACTGTCCTTTGGGGGCTCAGGAAGACACAGGGGTCCCTGGAGTTGGGAGTGATGCAGCTGATATGGGATGGGCTCTAGGGCCAAGAAAAACTGTGTGGACACTCTCAGCCTTTGGCACTGCTCTAGGGGCCCCTGGATAACTGGGATTTCCCTCTCTGGCCCCTGGGAATCTCGGCTCCGAGCCCCGCATTCCAGGCGGCTCCAGCCTCCTTTCCACTGTCACTTGATTCCGCTGGGCCCCAACCCTGCATCCCTCCCACTCCTCCAGCTTTGGGCTGGGGCGAGGTGGGCATCACCGACTAGGAATTTCTCCTGGGGGAGACCAGGGGACAAGAGTTTCAGGATTCTATGGTTTCCTCTACTCTCCCCACTGGACCCCTCTGTCTGGCCCCGCCATGCCACCTGGCCCGGGAGCGTGGGCCTGGGGTGTGGAATGTCCCAGTGGGATGTGAGGGGCTGCCGCTCCTTCCCCGAGGCTTCTGGAAGCAGCCCAGCCCGGTCTGCCAGCCCAGGGTTCCTCCGAGCACAGTCCCTGGAAGGAGGGGTCGAGAGTCTGCCCAGGTGAGGTTACTGGGGAAACTTTGGCCCCACCCCCGGCCTGGCTCCACCCCCGGCCCAGCCTCTCCAGGGCCCAGATTCCCCAGCGGCTGTCTCCAGAGGGGTACGTGCTCTTGGGAACCCCTGGGGTTTTGTCGGCGGGGACGGTGGGAAGTGGCAATTCTCCGAGTGACCATGGGGCTGTTTATTAATGAGTCCCTTAGCAGTTGGGCGTGCTGGGATTGGTGTGTCCTTGGTGGTTTGGAGCTCTTGCCCACACCGAGGGCCAACTTCTTCCTGGTAGTACTTTTGTGTACTTGTCTGGTTGGGACGTCGTGTTTCTTTCTTGGGACTGTTGTTGGGACTGTACGTAGGGTGTGAGTTGATGTCTGCTGTGAGGTGCAGTGGGCCGGGGATCTGCAGTGGACTCAGAGATCTTTCTGAGCCGGTGACGTTGATAGGTGGCTGACAGGTGTGGATGTGGAGCGATGGTGGCCTGAGCCCGAGTGGGGTGCAACACCTCCCACCACAGCTCCTCTGCCCTGCCCACCTCACCCAGCCTCCTTGCCCATCTTCTCTGGGACTCCTGTTCCTGGTCCTTTTGGGCTGTGTCCAGTTTTCTCTTTGTCTCTATCCCCCACAACCCCCTCACCTTATCCAGGCCTATGCCTGCCAGTGGTCAGAGCCTCGACGTCACCTGGGCCCAAGGGAGGCTTGCCCTGAGGACTCCCGGGCCTTGAGCGGGGAGCCCAAGGGAACCTGGGTCTTGGAGTCTGGGCTGCAGGGTCCTTGAGAGGACTGGGGGATGGAAGGTGGAAGTAGAGAGAGAATGGGGCTAGGAGAGAGTGGGGGGCCATCAGGCTCTGGGGCAATCTGGGTTGGGGTGTAGAGGACAGGAGGCCAGAGGGTGCCAGAGAGAAGCAAAGGTTGGTGGTGTGAAAAGTGTGAGGCTGGGGGGCCTGGTTGGACAGGTGAGCCCTGCTCCCTTCCTCCATCCAAACTTCTGCTGCTGGGCTGGGCACCGGGCCTGTGGGAACCTGCTCCTTCCCTGTGCCCTGGGGCTGCCCCCTTCACCTCCCTCTCCAGGAACTGAGCCCAGAAAGGGGAAGTAGGGAGGGGGCCATCTCCTCACGGGGCCTGGATATGTGGGAGGCCCCAAGCGGGGCCTCAGCTTCGGCTGTTCCCTTTAGTGGGGACCCTGGGGCCTGGGGGTTGGGCCGCGGGTAGGCGGAGGGGGCTGGGCGCGCAGCGTCGAGGGGACCGCGGGGTGGTTTCCTGGGGGAGGCCGGGGCGCGCGGGGGAATGCGGGGTGGGCGTGGCGGGCGGAGGGGAGCGCGCGGCCGGGAGGGCGGCGCCGGGCGTGGGAGCGGCGGGGACGACGCGGGCCGGGAGGGGGAAGGGCGGCGACCCGGGCAGGCGGGCGGAGGGCGGCGGGAGGGGGAGCCGGGCTTGGGGGGAGGCGGCGCCTGGGCCCGAGCCGCCCCAGCCCTGGCTCCTCTCCCCGGAACAGGCCCCCGACAGCTGCTCGCGGGAGCCGCCTCCCGACACCCGAGCCCCGCCGGCGCCTCGCGCTCCCTGCTCCTGGCTCCCTGCGCCTCCCCCGCCCCTCGCCCTGCCGCCGAGGAGGCCCCGCTCCCGGGTCGGACGCCTGGGTCTGCCGGGAAGAGCGATGAGAGGTAGGGGGCGCGGGCGGAGGACCCCTGCGGGGCGGAGGGGCCGAGGCAGAGGCCGGGGGCTCCAGGGGAGGCTCGGCGGCCGGGCGAGGGCCTGGCGGCGGAGGCAGGACGCTCCCGGGCTGTTCTTGGTTGTCCAGCTGCGCCAAGTGTGTCCCTGCCTGAAAATGGGGGTGGGGGGACCTCCCCGACCTCCGAGAAAGTGTGTTCCAGCATTGAGGAAGGACCCTTTACTCAGTGTGAAGGAACTGACACCCAGGAAGACAGGTGCTCTTGTGTGGCCCCGTTGAATCATCCCCTCGGGCCCCTGGAGAAGTGGGCCCGCCCTCCCAGCAGGCCCGTCCCTGCGGGCATCCATCTGCTAAGTGCTAAGCCTCCACCCGGTCAGCTCCCGGTGGGACAGCCTGCCCTCAGCCCAGCAGAGAGAGGCACTGACGCCCTAACCCGCCAGTGACAGCCTCTGGATGGTCAGTTGGTTCTGTCGTGAGACTGGGCCACTGTCCAGTGAGCACCATCCTCAGTGTCCCACCCCCCCCACACACACACACACCGCCGCGGCCTGGCCGGGTCCCCTGCTGGCTGGACTTTCCTTCCCAGCACCCCTAGCCCCAGCCAGTGCTGCAGGCACCTAGGTGCGTCCAGAGTGAGTGCTACAGTGGAGACAGGTGAAGGCTGAGAGTATGGGAAAATGGAGCCGTGCCTCTTTCTCATTGCCGGCCCAGCCACCGCCTTGACTTCCCTCTGGCTTGGTCTTGGTGTGTATTAGGCGGTGGGCCCCAGTTCTCTTGGGATCCTGTGCCTGAGAGCCTGAGTGTGTGTGTCTCACGGTGTCCTCTAATCGCAGGACCATGTGGTATCTGTCATTTCACGTTCATAGATGTCTGAAGATGGCTATTTACTAAGCGATGGCATTGGATTTTAAAGAAGGCCGACGTGTGGATGGCGTTGATGTGTGCGTGAGTGTCTGTGATTGCCCCGGCTGGGGCAAATGTGTGTAACAGATTCAAGTGGGTGTCACATGTGTCTGTCTCTGAAAGTCTGTGGAGAGTGTCTGCAACAGAGGTGTGTGTGTGTGTGTGTGTGCGCGTGTGTGCGCGCGCGCGCCTGCGCACATGTGGGTGTGTATGCTACATCGAGCCCCAGTGTTTACAGTCAGCTCTGTAAGTTTGCACGGCTGACGTTTGTGTGTTGGGGGGTGTGGGTGCACAGAGCTGTGTGGGTGGTGTTTGTGGTGGGGGGTGGGGGTGGAACAGGAGAGGGAAGGACCTGAAGCTGTGACCAGGTCCCTGCTTTGTAACGGGTTGAAACGGAGTGGAGTAGGGTAAGGTGGGGTGGGGTTGGGGTAGGCCTTCTCAGCCTGTCCTCCGTGTGTCTGACCCGGTGAGAGAGAAATAGGGTGATTGGAGTGTTGGAGGGATTGTCCCAGACATCTGTGTTTCTCTGCTTGGCTCTGTGCCGTGTACTTCTGAGCCTGCTCTATTTACCTCTTGCTTTGTGTTTCTCGCCCTGTCCCCCCCTGCCTCCTATCCTCTGCCTGTCTTTGTGTCTTTGCCCGGAGCTCCTCTCGCTCCGTCTGGCTCCGATGACTCATCTGGGATAGGCATGAAGGTTACCCAGGGGAACAAGGGCCCCGCTGTTCCCGGGAGAGGTGGGGGTGGAGAGCGGCACCCAGGAATTCCAGGCCAGCCGCCTGGGACCCTGCAGCCTGCTCCCCTGCACGTGGCTCCTGGACCTCCAAGGGACCAGGTGTGATGCTTCTGGTTCTAGCTCTTCTTTGATGCCTGGGTGCCCCCCGCAACTCAGTCAGCCCCCTCAGCTGCTGCTTCAGAGCTGTGGGGTCTCAGCTGCCTCTTACATTCCTGCCCTAGAGCATGATGGGAGCAGCTGGAGGAGGACAAAGGGATGGGGGAGTATCCCCCCACTCTTCCTACCTCCTGGGGTGACCTGGCCTCCCTGTCTTTAGACCCGCCCTCATCTCCAAGGCAACTCAGGCTTTTCCTCAGCGCTGGGCTTTTCCTTCAGAGGTAGCCACCTTGAGAAAGTGGGAACTGGGGGGACAGGATGTCTGGGTCTTAGGAAGGGAAGGCAGAAGGAGGAGAGCTGGGATAGGATGCTTTGGTAGATGCTGATGGCAGAGGTGGGAGAAGGACATGAGGGGTGGCACTAGGGGTTCCTCCAGATTCCAGGGCCTGGAGAACTCAGTGCAGACCTCCAGGAAGAGGTGAGGTCAGAACAGCTTCTCCTGCTGTTGGGGCTGCAGAGGGTAGATACCCAGATTCACAAGGAGATGCCAGTTGGAATGGTTTTAGGTAGTGCATGCCACTGGGCCCCAGTGAAGAGCAGGGATTCCCAAATTTTCGTGGGCACAGATCACCTGGGGATTGTGTTAAAATGCAGATGCTGATTCTGCAGATCTAGGGGAGGGATGAGGTTCTGCCTGTCTCCCAGGTGCCCGCGTGCTGCCGGGGCTGCTGGTCCAGGGGTCACACTGGGCTTAGTGGGGCTAGAGGACAGTGAGATTGGAAAGCCCTGGGGTCCCCCACTTCTCTTAGCATTCTGGGATTGTAGGTGGGGTGGGTACCAGAGTTTAGCCCAGCATCTGGCCCATGGCGAGCATTCTAAGAATATAGCCGATGCTGTTAAGCGACTATTGCTGTTTTCACTTTACTCCTGTTCTTCCCAAAGCAGCCCATTCTGCCCGTCGGTTGTTGGCTGTGACTCGGGCCCCTGGACTGCCCTTCACTTACCCTACCACTTGTTTGCTCCCCTGCAGAGATGCTGCCCCCGCCCCCTTAGGCCTGAGGAGTCAGGAGCTATGGGGCCAGGGGCCCTCTGTTCCCTACCGCTGCTGCTGCTGCCGCCGCTGCTCTTGGTGGCAACTGGACATGCTGATATGAAGGGACATTTTGACCCTGGTGAGAAGACTGGCTCCTGGGTCCCTGAGGATGGGGCTTGGGAGACAGAGCCAGGGGCCTTGACCCTCCGTATGCCTGTGTTCACCCAGCCAAGTGCCGCTATGCCCTGGGCATGCAGGACAGGACCATTCCAGATGGGGACATCTCTGCCTCCAGCTCTTGGTCAGACTCCACTGCGGCTCGCCACAGCAGGTAACTGGCACACCTGGGGGGCCGCTCTGGAGGGGGCTCCTGTGGGGCTTCTTCCTGCCCTTCCAAGTCCTCTGCCCAAGCCCAGGGGCTTCTGGGAGGGCCAGTGCCAATGCAACCCCACCCCCCATCGTGAGGGGCTGTAAATACTAGAGACAGAGGCAGACCAGATGTTCTTTGTGACCTCTTGCCACCCCCCCCCCCAGGCTGGAGAGCAGCGACGGGGATGGGGCATGGTGCCCTGCAGGGCCGGTCTTTCCAAAGGAGGAGGAGTACCTGCAGGTGGATCTGCGGCGGCTGCACCTGGTGGCTTTGGTGGGCACCCAGGGGCGGCACGCGGGAGGCCTGGGCAAGGAGTTCTCCCCCAGCTACCGGTTGCGTTACTCCAGGGACGGCCACCGCTGGATGGACTGGAGGGACCGCTGGGGTCAGGAGGTGAGGCTGGCGTGGGCAGCCCCCAGGGAAGGTTGACTCTCCTCTTGTCCCCAGCTACACTGTAAATGCCACCTATCCAGCGATGACTTTCCCAATTTATACCCTCTCTAGCCCAAGCCTCTCTCTTGAGCTCCATGTCGTGTTGCAAACATGACCACTTTCTGGGCGTTTACACCTGGATGTCTAAAGGGCGTCTCAAACCTACCATAAACTTCCCAAGCTGAATTTGAATCCCATTCCAACCCCAAACCTGCTCCTCCCCCAGCTCAGACCAGTTGCTCAGGCCACAAGCTAGGATGATATCACCGATTCCTCTGGTCTCTCACTCCCTACTTCCAAAGCACCAGCAAGGGCAGTCTGTTCTACCTCCACATTTCCTGAATCCAGCCCCTTCTCACCACCGCCACCTCTACCACCCGAGGCCACGCCCACACCATCCCCAGCTTAGATGAACATGCTGGCCTCCAGACTGTTCTCCCTGCTCCTGTCTGTTTCCACCTGAAGTATCTCCACCTGGAGGCTACATCCACTGTACCTGAGAAAATGCAAATCAGATGAGGCACACCAGGCCCATAACCCTCCACCGGCTTCCCACTCTGCCGGAACAAGAGCTAAGCTCCTTCCGGGGTGCGGAAGCTTAGCCTGGCCTGGCTCTTGTCCGCCTCCCATACTCCTCTTTCCTATATTCTCGCTCCACTTGGGCCCACTGGCTTTCTTGCTGTCCCTGGAACAAGCAAGGGTTCGTCCCACAGCTTTAGGACATTTTTGCTTGCTGGTCTCTGTGCCTGGAGAGCTTCTCCCCCAGATGTCCCCAGGTTCTCCTTCCACTCAGTTCTCCTCTAGATGTCACCCCCTCAGAGTGCCCGCCTCTCCCTGCTTCAGCCCCACACCCTGCCTCTGGCTCTTCACAGTGGTTTTTCTCGGTGCGGCGTGGGGAAGGGGGAGGGTGGGAGGCTTGCCACTGAGAATGCACGTGGCTGGCACGGGGTGGGCACTCAACCAATGCCGGCTGAGCGAACAGAGAGGATGGGGTGAGGGGAGAGGGGGAAGGCCGCAGCACAGGTGCGGAGCCGTGAGGACTGGGTAGAATCCGCGCACGGCGGGGTGCGTGGCTTAGAGACAAATGGAGACAGGCGGCGCTCGAGGCTGACTGGAGGCTGAGGACAGACCGGCAGGCTGAGAGATGTGTTGGAGGTCTTTGCTGCAGCCCCTCATTTTAGAAATGCCTGGCTGTACCCCATAGCCCTGTATGCTCAGCACCAGCCTTCATGAGTCTCCTTGGGCCACTGTGTGCTGGGCGGGGGGACAGCGGCTGACTGGGGAGTGAGGTCCAACCCGGAGCCTTTCCCACTCACCCACCCTGTTTCCTGGGCCACAGGTGATTTTAGGTAATGAGGACCCTGGGGGAGTGGTGCTGAAGGACCTTGGACCCCCCATGGTGGCTCGGCTGGTTCGCTTTTACCCCCGGGCTGACCGGGTCATGAGTGTCTGTCTGCGGGTGGAGCTCTATGGCTGCCTCTGGAAGGGTGAGTCATTCAGACCCCCGAGAATTCGCTTCCTGGGCTGGGGCCGGGGGAGAAGGGCCTCCAGGATCCTCTTTCTCCTGTTGAGAAGCTCTCACTCTGAGTGAGGGGGTGCCTGGCCAACTTGGTCTCCTCCATGCCCGTGGGCCTGTCTGGGGACACAAGAGGGGACTGATGCAAGGGAGCGGGAGGGAGGCTTCCTGCCTAGAACACCCCTCCTCCTACCCCACCCCAGACGGACTCCTGTCTTACATGGCCCCCGTGGGGCAGACGATGTACTTATCTGAGGCGGTGCACCTCAATGATTCCACCTACGATGGACACACCACACACGCTGTTGGCGGGTAAGAGAGGCCGGCCCTGCAGGGCCTGAGCCTGGGGTGGGAGGAAGAGTGTAGTGGGTGGGGTCAGGGGCCTGGGCAGTGAGATGCAAGAACTGGGGAGAGGGATGGGTTAGGTGGGGCCTTGGAGACATAGGATCAGGATTGAAGGGTAGCAAGGTGACTACTAGCTCATGTGACACTTGGTGCGAATTCGAAAAAGGCACGCCTTTGCTAAGACACATCTGTTGGAAACTGTCACGGTAAATGTACACACCATAGGTTGCATGGTGCTCCCTAGAGGCGGTGCCTTCCTGCAGCCTGCAGCCGCAAAGGACCGAGCTAGTCCTTGGGGGTGGGAAAGAGAGAGCCACTGGGGGTTGGGGCAGGAGGTCTAGGCTGGGGGTGGCAGAGCACATGGAAGGGTGGCGCTCCCTTCTCTCCCACCCTCCGCTTCCTCTGCTCCCCTGCTCTCCAGGCTGCTGTACGGAGGTCTGGGTCAGCTGGCAGATGGTGTGGTGGGGCTGGATGACTTCAGGAAGAGCCAGGAGCTGCGGGTCTGGCCAGGCTATGACTATGTGGGGTGGAGCAACCACAGCTTCCCAGGTGGCTACGTGGAGATGGAGTTTGAGTTTGACCGGCTGAGGGCTTTCCAGGCCATGCAGGTAAGCGCATCGGCTCTTCTGAGACCAGGGTGGTTGCTCCTGGGGTGCTCACCTGGGCTCTCCTGGCCTTGACCCTGTGTTCCATCCTCCCTTCCCCCCCCCCAGGTCCACTGTAACAACATGCACACCCTGGGAGCCCGCCTGCCTGGTGGGGTGGAATGTCGCTTCAAGCGGGGCCCTGCCATGGCCTGGGAGGGGGAGCCTGTGCGCCACGCCCTGGGGGGCAGCCTGGGGGACCCCAGAGCCCGGGCTGTGTCCGTGCCCCTGGGCGGCCGCGTGGGCCGCTTTCTGCAGTGCCGCTTCCTCTTTGCTGGGCCTTGGTTACTCTTCAGCGAAATCTCCTTCATCTCTGGTAAGCCCCTGGTCTATGCCCAATCCTCAGCCTCTGGGATTGCCAACCCGCAGGATGCCAAAGTATCCACTCCTGGCACCAGATCTATCTATCACTCGTGAGACTTCCCAATCAGGGATGCCCTGAATAATCAGAACGCCTCCCTACTCCTTTCCCCATCCCTGTCTTGCTTTATGAGCCCTTCACTCATGACTGATACTGAGCCAGTAGGACAGTGTCGGCTGTAAAAATCCTGAAGTACTCTGTGCTGGTTGAGGAATAGCCTCTTCTCCAGCCTCCTGATACCCCAGATCCCCACCTGGGGCTCTCTCCGTGGGAATCCTGTATCTCCTCACAGTCCAGCAACTAAAAACGTTGACATCCACACCAGCCCGGCCCCTCCCCTTCAGATGGGCTGGTACACACACTGAGTATCACCCCTGCTCCTGGTGGTAGAATTCCATAGGTCTCCTGCAAGTAGCTTCCCTTTGGTCCCTCTTCCCTATCTGACTCCCTCCTTTCTTCTCATCCTTCCCAACAGATGTTGTGAATGACTCCTCTCCAGCCCTGGGAGGCACCTTTCCGCCGGCTCCCTGGTGGCCACCTGGCCCACCTCCCACCAACTTCAGCAGCTTGGGTGAGCAGCCCGGGGCCTCCTCCCAGACCAGTGGGGCCTGTGCTGCCATTCGTCCCTGGGGCCCCCCAGGGTGGGAAGCCTCCTGCGGTTCTGACTCCCCTGTCCCTGCCAGAGCTGGAGCCCCGAGGCCAGCAGCCCGTGGCCAAGGCTGAGGGGAGCCCAACTGCCATCCTCATCGGCTGCCTGGTGGCCATCATCCTGCTGCTCCTGCTCATCATCGCCCTCATGCTGTGGCGGCTGCACTGGCGAAGGCTCCTCAGCAAGGTGCGCGGGGCGGGGTCGGGGTCGGGGTGGGGGGGTGGGGGGTGGGGCCTGGGCGGGAGAGGCGGGGCCTGGGCGGGGGCAGGCGGGGCCTGGGCGGGGCCTGGGCGGGGGCAGGCGGGGGGGCGGGTGTGGGCAGTGAGGCCAGGCCGACGCCAATGTGTGTGGGGGCGCCTGCGTCAGTTTGGGTCCTGCGGGGACCACAGAACACAGTGTAATTAGAATAATCAGAGGCGGGCTTAGGAAAGTGACAGTTGCAATGGAGCGGGCAGCCTTATGGAAATCGCGAAGAGTAGTGCAATTCCCACAGAACTGTTACCAACCGTGGGCCGTGGGCATGCAAGATGAGAGGAGGGAAGTTACCAGAACCTGGAGTGGGTCTGGGGAAAGGCTCCTTGAGAAGAGCAGTGGACTTGGCTTCAGGGGTACAGTTAGCCTGAGTCCACCTCTCAGGGAGGGGCTGGGAGACTAATCACTCTGACCTTACTCCCCGCCTGCCCAACACACTCCTCTCCGGCCAACCCAAACGGAGCCTGTTGATTCAGTCCACACTGGTCAACCTCTTGGGGCAGAAGCCACATGGGAAGCGGGGAGAGTGGAGCTAGAGGAGCAGAGAGGAGCTATAGAGGAAGAAGCCAGGCACACTCCAAGCCCTTGCCTTCCTGGCGAGGGTTGGGTGGTGGTGAGATGCATGAAGGTTGATGATTCTAGAACTATCTGGTCAGATTTGGGTTGGAATCCCATTGTGGGACATCGGGGGACTCACCTACATGCTCTTGAACCTCTGTTTCTTTACCTGTGAAACAGAGTTAACAGTAGATACCACTATGCGACTGTTGTGGGGACTGAAGGGGAGAAGGGGGACTTGGCATTTAATGAGCTGGAATCATGTGCAGTTAACATTCCCATTCCCATGACAAGGCCGAGCGCCGGGTATTAGAAGAGGAGCTGACAGTCCATCTGTCTGTCCCTGGGGACACCATCCTCATCAACAACCGCCCAGGCCCTCTTGAGCCACCCCCTTACCAGGAACCCCGCCCTCGTGGGAATCCGCCCCACTCTGCTCCCAGTGTCCCCAACAGCTCTGGTAAGACCTGCCTTGTTCTAGTCCCACCTCCATTCTCTGCTTATTTTCTTATTGTATCCCTTTTCCTCTCTGTTTCCATTCTCTTCTTTTCCTGTCTTTCCAATTTCAATTCATTTCCTTATTTCTGTGTCCTTAGTCACCACACTTTATATCACTCCCATGTCCCTACCATATAATTTCTCTCAAGAATTTTCCGTGTATTACCCCTAATCCCTGTCTCTGTGTCCCATACACATCTCTCTCTTCTTTGTTGTGCCCTCTCGTTGTGTCTTCCTGGCCCCTCCCCTTTCTCCTAGACTTGCCATGTTCATTCCATTCATCAATCTATCCATCCATCCATCCATCCATCCATCCATTATCCATCCTTCTATCCGTATTAATAACATCCATTCATCCATCTGTCCATCCATTCCTCTATCCACCATCTGACCCTTTATCCATCATCCGTCCATCCATAAATATCCATACATCCATTCATCCTTCTATCATCCATCCATCCAACCACCCATCCATCTTCTATTTATCTGTCCATCCATCCATCCCACCACCATCTGTCCTCTTTCTATCCATCTATCCATCCATTATCCATCCATGTTCATACATCCATTCACCCATTCATCCATCTGTACATCCATCCATCCACCATCCAGTCACTCATCCATCATCCATCTATCCATATATATTCAAACATCCATTTGTTTATCTCTCCATCCATCCATCTATCCATCCATCCACCATCCAACCATTCATCTATCATCCATCCAGCCATCCATATATATTCATCCATGCATTTGTCTATCTGTCCATCCATCTATCCATCCATCCATTCAACCATTCGTTTATCATCCACCCATCTACCCATCCATCTGTCCATCCCTTCATTCATTATTCATCCAGCTATCCAGCACTCTCCAGATCCTTGTTTTATCCTGTCCCTGTCTCTCAGTACATTCATTCCCATCAGCCCTGGTCTTGCCCTGTTCCAGGTCTCCCTGTCTGTCTAGCCTTGAGTCTCATCCCTTCCCCGTGTCTCCCCTCCCTCCTTCTCCCGACAGCGTTGCTGCTCTCCAATCCAGCCTACCGCCTCCTTCTGGCCACTTACGCCCGTCCCCCTCGGGGCCCCGGCCCCCCCACACCCGCCTGGGCCAAACCCACCAACACCCAGGGTAAGCCCCTCTGCCTCTAGGCTCCTCCAGGCTCCCCATACCTCTACTGGGGCAGGGAAAAGTCCTCACACCTTGCACTCCCTCTCTCCCTGCTGTGGCCTCTTTTGCTCTCCTGAGCTCCCAAGGAGGAAGCTCTTATGCCCTTAGCTATCCTCTGCTGTGCTTGTTCCTTCTTAAAGCCTTTCCCTTGAGCAGAGGAGCAGAAAGCTCACTGGTTCTCAGCTCTGTCCTCCTCCTCATCATCCACCCCATCTTTTCTGCTCTCCAGAGCCAGAGAGGAGGTTGCTGTGCTGACCCCAGGTTCTCTTGTAACTCCTCCTTTGTTTCCCCTCTCTCTAGAGCTGCGAGGAGGAGGGCCTCTCACCCTGGGTGCTTGCCCTCTCCCCCCATGCGCTCTCTCTCTGCAGTCCCAGAGGTGAAGGCTCACACCCTGCCCTTCCTGTCTGCTCCTCTTCTCCTTGGTGTTGCCTTCTCTCAGTGTTGCTGCTTCCCCAGGGCTAAGAGGGGACAGCTCTGCTTCCTCTCCTCTGTCTGTAGATTCCTTGTTGTCCTGGCTGTGAGGAACTGTCCCCCTCTCCCCCTTTCTGTGTGCCCATCTCTGCTTGTCTTTGAGCTTGGACTGTTGGGTCAGGGAGGGTTTGGGTAACCACGGCAGGGAGGAACCAAGGCTGATAGTGTGTGTGGTGGGGTGCGGGTAGGTAGAACAGGCAAGTGAGCAGGAGGGGCCGGCGGCGAGTGGGACAAGGGTTTGGAAAGTAGGGGGTGACCAGATGACTGGCACCATCCTTCTTCTGATGGTGGGTAGAGGAATTCCTCTTCCAGTCAAGACTTCTGTCATGGTCTCTTGGGCTGTGCTGGGATCCCTAGAAAACAGACTTTATGATATTCTTTGTTCAACCATTTCCATTGCCTTAAATTCTGGAACAGCTCACTCTCATCTCATACCAGCGTCTTCTCTGGTTTGAGGTTGGAGGGTAGAATACCAAGAAGATGGAGGGTAGACCCAGTCTCTCACCCAACTGGGAGACAGGGGGCTTTGGGAGGCTAGGGTGTGGAGAACCATGGCTCTCGGGGGCTGCTCCTGATGCCTCGTCTTGTCTTCTTTCCCCTCACCCCTCCAGCCTGCAGTGGGGACTATATGGAGCCCGAGAAGCCGGGTACCCCGCTTCTGCCCCCACCTCCCCAGAACAGCGTCCCCCATTATGCCGAGGCTGACATTGTCACCCTGCAGGGCGTCACGGGGGGCAACACGTATGCTGTGCCCGCGCTGCCCCCAGGGGCTGCCGGGGATGGGCCTCCCAGAGTGGATTTCCCTCGGTCTCGGCTCCGCTTCAAGGAGAAGCTTGGCGAGGGCCAATTTGGGGAGGTAAGGAGGATCCCTGCCCAGCTATCAGTAGAGTCTCGACTGTCTGGGGCTCTGACGCCATGCCCATACATCCCCATCGGTCAGAACCTGTCATCCATGACTGTGTTATCCCAGCTGACCTTGTGACCTCAGTGAACCATGTGACTTTCTAACAAATGAGCTTCTTTCCCCAGGTGCACCTGTGTGAGGTAGAGAACCCTCAAGATCTGGTCAGTCTTGATTTCCCCCTTAATGTGTGCAAGGGACACCCTTTGCTGGTAGCTGTCAAGATCCTACGGCCAGATGCCACCAAGAATGCCAGGTGAGGTCCAGGGATGGTGTCTGGGGATAGGGAAGGGAGGCCATGAAGAGTGGGGAACCATCAGGAGAGAAATATGGTAGAGGCCAATAGGGCGGGAGTGGCTGGGGAAGGAAGTTTCCATCTCAGGCTGATCTCAAGCCAGGTGTCAGTGTCACTAGTGAGTCAGCTTGTCTGCTGGGGTTAGGGCACTGGTCTACATGGGCAGGAGAGAAAGTACAGCTAAGCCCCTCAGTAGCCCTGCCACCTCCCTGCTTTCCTAGGAATGATTTCCTGAAGGAGGTGAAGATCATGTCGAGGCTAAAGGACCCAAACATCATCCGGCTCCTGGGCGTGTGTGTGCAGGATGACCCCCTCTGCATGATTACTGATTACATGGAGAATGGTGACCTTAACCAGTTCCTCAGTGCCCACCAGCTAGAGGACAAGGTGGCTGAGGGGGCCCCCGGAGACGGGGAGGCTGCCCAGGGACCCACCATCAGGTACCCACTTGCCCAGGCTGGCCCTTCCCTGAGAGCTCCCTGGGGGGGTTCCTCTCCCCTTGCTGCAACCTGGATCCAACATGGGATGGGGAGGCAGGTAGAGGTTCAGGGGGGTGGGGACTGGGATGAGCAATACATGGCCATGTTCATCTGGGACCTGAGGAGCAAAAGCCAGAAGTTACTACAGTGGGGGTGCTGAAGGGACCTGGCCTCTGTCAGGAATCTCCCTCTGCTCTCTCTCACCCTCACTGCCTGAGTTCAGACAACAAAGCAGCAGCTCCCTGGGTCAGATGAGCCAAACAAATGTTGAGTGGGCACCTACCCCTGGCCTGTACATGGGCATTCCATCTCTGCACCAGGAGTGGATGTGGCCCGGTCCCAGGGAGTGGGCCCCACCTTGTCTCCTAGGAATCTGTGAGGTGGGGATGAGTCTGGGACAGCCCCCAGTGACCCTGTCTTGTTGGCTCCCTCCTCAGCTACCCCATGCTGCTACATGTGGCGGCCCAGATTGCCTCGGGCATGCGCTATCTGGCCACACTCAACTTTGTGCATAGGGACCTGGCCACAAGGAACTGCCTGGTTGGGGAAAATTTCACTATCAAAATCGCTGACTTCGGCATGAGCCGGAACCTCTATGCCGGGGACTATTACCGCGTGCAGGGCCGGGCGGTGCTGCCCATCCGGTGGATGGCCTGGGAGTGCATCCTCATGGTGAGAGGCCCTGAGAGAGGTGGGCGGGGCAGGGCCGTGCAGGGGTGCACTGGCTGCTCCGTGGTCCCGGTCAGTCACTTGCCTTCGGGGCTGCAGTTCCCTCACCCCTGACGTGAGGTCCCTCACCCCTGACGTGAGGTCTGTGAGGTCCCCTCTGGCTCTAGGGAGCAGAGAAAGCAGGGAGGAATGGTATGATGGGAAAGGGCCCAGGAGCCAAGAGTGGGTACAAGGGCTGGAGTCAGGGAGCAAGAGAGGTTAGGGGAGACAGGAGGCTAGAGATAAAAAGGCAGGAGTTGGGAGAGAATCAGGACCAGAAGATGAGGGTCGGGGTGGAGAGGAAGGGGGGTAGAAGAGGGAAGAGGTCAAGGAGAGGACTGGAGCCTGAGAAAGAAGACAGAGCCCGAAGGAGGGAGGAGCAGGCTTGCTGGGAGGGGACCAGCCAGGGGGAGTCGGGCCGGGAAAGTGCTGAGTGGACGTGGAGCTCCCTGTGGGGAGGGGAGGAGGGTCTGTGTTACCTGATGTCTTTCTCCGCCTTTGTTGCTTTATCCACACACCAGGGGAAGTTTACGACTGCAAGTGACGTGTGGGCCTTTGGGGTGACCCTGTGGGAGGTGCTGATGCTCTGCCGGGCCCAGCCGTTTGGGCAGCTCACTGATGAGCAAGTCATCGAGAATGCAGGGGAGTTCTTCCGGGACCAGGGCCGGCAGGTCAGAGCAGAGGAGAGGGAAGTTAGGGTTGTGGGTCTGGGAGGGCCAGAGCCTATCATCTTGGGGACTAAAGAACATTTGTTCCCTGCCTTTTGTCCACGCTGTCTAATGCAGGTGTACCTTTCTCGGCCCCCTGCCTGCCCGCTGGGCCTGTATGAGCTGATGCTTCGGTGCTGGAGCCGGGAGCCTGAGCAGCGACCACCTTTTTCCCAGCTACATCGGTTCCTGGCAGAAGATGCGCTCAACACGGTGTGAATCACACCGAGCTGCCCCTTCCTCAGGGAGGATTCAGGCAAAGCCAGAGGCAATAAACAAGAGGATTTTAATGGCACCCCCACTCCATTCCCTGTCCCGACCCCCCTTCACCTCTGAAGGAGAGGCAGTGTGACCGTATGTGGGCTGGGCCTACCAGGGAGCTGACGCCTTCCCTTCCCGGGACATACTCTCACGCCCCCTTCCTGCTCCTCTCTTCGAAGCCTCTGCCACCCACGCAGCTGGCCCTGTGGATGGGATCCTCTCTGACCTCTTCTGGCCATCCCTGGTGGGGGGGGGGAAGATGGGGGCACATATAGGGCAGACACTGGATAAGGCCTATTGGAGCACCTGGGCCCCACTGGACAACACTGGTTACTAGAGAGAAGGCTGTGGCCTCCCCAGCCTCTCTCTCCTTCCGTCGCACACTGGATCCCACGGGCTGAGAATCTGGGGAATGAGGAGGACAAGAAAGGGAGAAAGATGTTCCCTTGTGCTAACTCCTGGAATTGTCCTTGGCTTTGGTTTCTCCCTCCTCCATCCTCTGAAACACTGGACCTGGGGGTGATCCCTGTCCCCCAGCCCCAGCCATCCCCACTTCCCACCTGCTGTGTTGTAGCTAGAACTTCTCTAAACCTGTATGTTTCTGTGGATTAAATACTGGGATTAGGGGGAAAGAGGGAGCAATGGCCTGTGGCCTTGGGGTTGGACATCTCTGTTGTAGCTGCCATATTGGTTTTTCTATAATCACTTGGGGTTTGTACATTTTTGGGGGGAGAGACACAGATTTTTACACTAATATATGGATCTAGCTCAATGCAATTTTAATATCCTGCACTAGGCAGGTAATAATAAAGGTTGAGTTTTCCACAGCTGTGAGTGGGTTTCTTGGGGTTTTGGTAAAATCTGCTTCCTGTGTCTGCTCCCAATTCATTTCCATTTCCTTTCTTCTCCTTTCTTCTCCCCATTCCATTTCCTACTGTGTATCTTGCCCAGCACAGTGTTCTGTCTATAAGCCAGGCCCTTGCCTGTGGGACCTCAGGTCCTACATGAATGTGTGAACTTTGTCAACTCCAGTGGGAGCTCTGCAGGAAGCTTGGAGGGGGCTGAATTAGGCTAGATGTCTTAACCTTGTTTGACCCATGGATCCCTTTGGCAGACTAGAAAGGTCTACTTATTCCTCCTCAGAATTGTTTTAAAATGCGTTACACACACACACACACACACACACACACGTGTATATCTCATATGATCACAGAAGAGATCAATTGAAAGAGTTTACTAAAATGTTAAAAAAAATCACACAGTAACCTATGTGTTTTTAAAATATATTTAATAACAATATCTAGCAGGAGGTGTAATAACTACTAATATCTCCAAATAGTAATAAGCATAAAAGATACTCAATACTCGGAGATTTCTACAAAGGTAGTGGATACAAACAGAGCTGCGGTGTCTCAGTGACAAGTCCCAGGCCCTGCTAATACTACTGGGGGTTTTGCTCATATTCATACTTGGAGGACATGCTAAATTTCTGTTAGAGGTTAATAAAAATGGAGCTGTAAATTTTTTGGGCCCTAATTCTAAGACCCCCTTCAAGGGTCTGGAAGTCCCAGGCAGAGAATCCTTGGATTTGGCTGATCAGATGTACAGATGACCCAATAGGTGGGAGCTAGTTGGATGGGAGCCAGAATCAAGAGCCTAAATTATTTCAGAGGTTTGGAAGGATGAAACACAACCACCAACGGAGCATTTAACAGAGTTTAAATTGGTTGGGGGAAAAAATCACTTGCAAGTATTGGAAAAGGCAGACCTATCTTGATGGAAGTTCACGTGAAATAAAGACCCTGGGGTCTTGGCTGATGATATTCACAAAATGAGCCAATTGGATAATGAGGATACCAATAAAGGTAATCTGTTGTATTAAAAACCCCTTGGGATCCAGGTCATAGATCTAAAAGTCCTGCTGAATCCTATGTGAGTCCAACCACTGTGACCCATGTTTTTTTTTTTTTAATTTTTTTTAAAATTTTTATTATGTTATGTTAGTCACCGTACAGTACATCATTAGTTTTTGATGTGGTGATCCACCATCCATTGTTTTCATATAACACCCAGTGCTCCATGCAGTACGTGCCCTCCTTAATACCCATCACTGGGCTAACCCATCCCCCCTCCCCCCTCCCCTCTAAAACCCTGTTTGTTTCTCAGGTCCATAGTCGCTCATGGTTCATCTCTCCCTCCGATTTCCCTCCCTTCATTTTTCCCTTCCTTCTAATGTCCTCCATGCTATTCCTTATGTTCCACAAATAAGTGAAACCATATGATAATTGACATTCTCTGCTTGACTTATTTCACTTAGCATAATCTCCTCCAGTCCCATCCATGTTGATGTAAAAGTTGGGTATTCATCCTTTCTGATGGCTGAGTAATATTCCATTGTATATATGGACCACATCTTCTTTATCCATTCATCTGTTGAAGGGCATCTCGGCTCTTTCCACAGTTTGGCTATTGTGGACATTGCTGCTATGAACATTGGGGTGCATATGGCCCTTCTTTTCACTACATCTGTGTCTTTGGAGTAAATACCCAGTGTGACCCATGTTTTAAGACACATGTTGATGGGTCAGGAGTTTAGAGGCCAGAACCCAGAATGGTGAACAACAGACTCAATGGCAGTGAGCTGAGAACTCCCAAAGCTCTAGACCTATGCAACCACCTGGAGTTCATTTGAACTTGTCTCAGAGTATTCAAACCTGCTCCTCCATGGGTTCCTGAGTCAGTGAATGGTGGCATCATCCACTCAGCTTCACATGCCAAAAATTTGGGGGGCATCCCTGACACCCCTTCTCCCCTCTCCTCACCTTCCAAGACCAGCCTATCATGAAGCTCTGCTGATCTTGCTTCCCAGATTTCCCTTAAATTTGTCATTTCTCTTCATCTCCGTCACCATCCTGGCACATGCTACTTCCATCTTGCCCGGACCACTGCAGTAGTCTCCCAGGTTCTATTCCTGCTCTTTTCTGATTTGTTTTCAGCTGCAGCCAGACATAAATCTGACCCCACTACTTTATTTCAAATCCTTTAATGGCTTCCTGTTGACCTTAGAATAAAGAACAAAATCTTCCTGACCACGTTTGCCCCCCTCGTTCCTTCAGCATCCTCCCCCAATCTGTCCTTTATACACTACTGGCCTGCTTTCAGTTCCTGCAACTGGCCACAATCCCTCCTGCCATGGCCTTTGCAGAATCTTGTTCCCCTCCCTGCTGTCTTTGCCTTGCTAAGTCCTGCTTGTCCTTCAGCAATCTTCCCCAACTTGGCCAACCAGATCAAACCCCCTCTTGCTGCTCTCAGGTACAGGACTTTCTTCTTTGTGGTAGTTACTAGAGGCGTGATTTTTTTTTTTAAGAAAATAATGAATAACAACAGTATTTACTGAGCACCTACTACGTTCTAGGACCATACTTATTACATATTATGTCTTATTTAATACAACATATGAAATAAGGGCGCCTGGGTGGCTCAGTCGTTGAGCATCTGCCTTCGGCTCAGGTCATGATCCCGGGGTCCTGGAATCGAGCCCCGCATCAGGCTCCCTGCTCAGCGGGAGGCCTGCTTCTCCCTCTCCCACTCTCCCTGCTTGTGTTCCTGCTCTCGCTGTGTCTCTCTCTGTCAAATAAATAAATAAAATCTTAAAAAAAAAAAAAAAAACATATGAAATAGTTAGTTCTTGCCATTTCACAGAAAAGAAAACTTAATTGGCTTTTTTAAAGGATTTTATTTTTATTTTTGCGAAAGAGAGAGAGCACGAGTGGGAGGGGGAGGGGCAGAGGGAGAAGCAGATCCCGCTGAGCAGAGAGCCCAATGCGAGACTCTGATCCCAGGACTCTGAGATCATGACCTGAGCCGAAGGCAGACGCTTAACCTATGAGCCACCCAGGCGCCTGAAAACTTACGTGTTTTAAGCAACTTGCTCAAGGCCACACAGCCGGGAAACTGCAAAGCTGGTGAGAAGCAGCTGGTAGGCTCCTGGCTCTCTGTTCTTTCTCTCCAGGATGGTGCGTGAGGGGAAGAGGTTATGAACTCTCCATCACAGGTTGGATAATCCTATGTCGGGAAGCTCCTAGGAGCCCAGGCTGATTATCCTGCTCCAGAAACTCAGCCTGTTCCTGACATCAGACAACTTGCCCCCATTCACTGCATCCCTTCAAGCAGGAGAATCTTTGATCATAGAAACGGTCTGTATCTGCATGATCCAATAGGTAGCCACTAGCCACACGTGACTACTGAGTACTTGAAACGAAGCTAATGTGGCTGAGGAACTGAATTTAAAATTTTAGTTAATTTAAATTTAAATAGCCACAGGTGGCTAATGGCTCCTATTCTGGACAGGGTAGCCTTAAAGATTTTTCTCTACACTGCAGGGTCTCCCCAGCTTCCCTTTGCTTGCTCCTGTCAAAATGAAGCATATGACCTATTTCAGTTTTACACACACATAAAAGCTTCTTACAAAGATGGCACTGAACTAGGCATGCCATTTTGTAATCTGCTTTTCTCCCCCTCGTGATAGGTTGTACATAGCTCAGCCACTGTGCAGTGTCCTAAGTGTTGCCAGTATTCTACATTGTTGCAATGACCCACATTTAATCTAACCAACTCCCCATGATGGACATTCCGGCTGTTTCCATTGTTTTCATAATACAATAACAGACACACATAAATATCTTTATAATATCTTATAAATATCTTTGCATGTATATCTCTGTATCCATGTGGGAGAACTTCAGTATGATACATTTCTAAAGGTGGAGTTGGTAGGTCAACCGGCAGTTACATTAAAATAACTGGTACATACTGCCAAAGCCCCCTTAAAAAGGTGTGACTATGTCGACTTTCAAAAAAAGTATATGAGTACTTATGCTCCTATGCGGTGACAACATCCAGGTTGTCAATTGCCCCCCCCCCTTTTTTTTTTTGCTAATCAGATATTTTACTGTTTCTTTAATTTACTTTTCCTTAATTACTGTCGATGAGAGCTTTTTCATTTGCTTATAAACAATTTATATTTTTTTCTGTTTATTGCCTGTTACATCTTTCTACAATCTTTCGATTCTGTTCTTTTTCTTATTGCTTTGTAAAAGCTCTTTGTATTGTCTATTTTGTCAAATATTTCTTCCAGACTAATTTGTCTCTTATTTTACTTAAGGTTAGCCATAAATAAGCTTTGTCAGTTTTGTGTCCTCCTTGAGGATTTTATGCACCGACTGTTAAAGAAACGGAAAAACAAAACAAGCACGGGTGAGCGTAACAGAGTCTTACACAGTTCTTGCCATTTTGGTCCGCGGTCCCTCACGTGTACTTCAAATCCCAGCTTCGGGATTTTCTAGATGAACTATTGGGGGCAAATTTCTTAATCTCACTAGGCTTTGGTCTTCTAGTCTGCAAAGTGGGAATAATAAAACTTACTTTATAGGAATTTGGGGATATTTGTAGCTCTGGCTTTGGCTTAAGACGTTCCCTTCCTTTTTCCTGCAGTAGCCTCATAAATCAAATCAGACCCAACAACTGGTTTCTTAAAAAAATTGTATTTATTAGGATCTTCGAAAAAAACGGGGTGGTGGGAGCACGGTGGACGTAGCAATTAAGACTGAGTACTTACGTGCCGAGTAAGGCGCAATGAGTAGTGCTAACTCCTACCTCTCAAGAACGCTCTAGAGAGTGCTTTACTCCCATTTTACAAGGAGTAAAAAGCTCAAGGAGCTCAGTTTGTGTGTCTCTAAACTAAGCGTCTCACCTAGGAGCCATGTCCGCGCCTCCGCCAGGAAGCCCTCGGGGCACTTCTCCTCCCGGGGTCCCGCCTCCCGCCCAGGTCGGTTAGACTCGCCGTCAGCTGCGTGAGCTGAAGGCGACGCGGAACAAAGCGGCGCGGCCTCGGGTGTCTCCGGCTCTCTCAGTTAAAGGCCGGCCTCCCTCCTAGCGGCTTCCTCGCGGTGCCTTTTGGGAGTTGTAGTCAGACGCGCTTCAGCCTATTCCGGGGCGAGCCTAGGCAAGACTCGAATTCCCAGAATGCCCCACGGCGGGCGAGTGTGTGCAGCGCCTATTCTTATCTTCCCTACTTTTCCACTCCTTCCCCTCCTTTTCTTCTCTTCTGAATCCTCCACTCTGGACTCCTGTCTAGTTCTTTGTCCCTCTCCCCATCTTTTTCTAGCTGCATGCTCAGCTAGATGCAGATTTCTCAACAACTAGCTATTCATTTTCCATCGTCCATTCTCCAATTCCCGGGAGCCAAGGCGAGACCTTAGCTACGATTAAGCGACGACTTGAGACTCAAGGTGCACGAAGGGGGAGCGACACGGAGTGGTAGGGGGGCGCCGAGAGAGAGGGGATGGGGGAGGTATGAGAGTTGCGTGAGAAGCGAGGAGTAGGAGGAAAGTAGGAGAGAAGTTAGGAGATCGGCATGTCGATCAGGGTGAATGGGGTGAAGTCTTGCGGGGCAAAGAGGAGAGGTGGACAGATTTGGGAGACAAGGAGGAGAAAAGTAGTTCATTGTTGTGCCCGGCAGGACCTTTGGGGCCAACAAACAGATGGGAAGGACTGACAAATTTGGAGCTCGTGGGCTAATCTGACCAGGAGAGGGGAAGGGAGAGGGGATTGGGCTTAAACAAGTTTCCTTGACACTGCTTAGGTAAAGACGAGACGAGACATTGAAATAAAAAAATGATTTTGCCAATATGGGACAATGAACAATTCTCTAATTTGGAAATTGAGAGATGACTGGAGTTGAGGCTAGAAGTGGGGGGAGGAGGCAAGAGAGGAGAGGAGGTTGGTCAGGTCTGGGAGAAAGGAGAGGAGATGAGTAACAGAAGAGGAAATCATAGAAAGGATGGGTTGTTGTGGGGGCCAGTGGATCTGGAATAGGAATGAGGTGAGGGATGACATTGGCATGGACTGTGGGGGTGACTTTCTAACTTTGCATCTCTCAGGTGATGGAGAGCACCCCCTCAAGGGGTGGACTGAACCGAGTACACCTACAATGCAGGAATCTGCAGGAATTCCTAGGCGGCCTGAGCCCTGGCGTATTAGACCGATTGTATGGGCATCCTGCCACCTGTCTGGCTGTCTTCAGGTATCGCCCCCCTTCATGGCAGGGACCATGTTGAGGAAATGTAATGAGGCCTTCAGACTGGAATAAGTTATCATGAGTTGAAGCTTAGCCCTCGGGGGCTTGAAGACTGAAGTGTGTCAGGCCAAAACAGATGGAGCTAGTGGGGACAGCAAGACTGGTAAAAGTGTGGGGGGTGGGATGAGATGTTTGCGAGCTTGTTGAGGGCAGAGATGCAGATAAGGCAGTTTCTGATATTAACATTTGACCTGTACCCCCTTCCAGGGAGCTCCCATCTTTGGCTAAGAACTGGGTGATGCGGATGCTCTTTCTGGAGCAGCCTTTGCCACAAGCCGCCGTGGCCCTGTGGGTGAAAAAGGAGTTCAGCAAGTGAGTCTCTGCTGCATGCTCAGCTAGATGCAGATTTCTCAACAACTAGCTATTCCAAGTGTCCCTTGGAATACTTCTAGGAAATATTAATGGATACACCACAAAGCTTGTACGTAAAAAATAAGTTTGGGAAACTCTGCGTGTATTTTCCCTCTTGGAAAATTGTGATGTCTACAACAAGATTCTGGTAGGCATTGCTGTAAAGAAATTTGCCTTAAGAAGACACTCTTTTTGCTGTATGAAATGGTGTTCCAAGGGATAACCAGTTCGGAAAAGGCAGAAGTGGAGGCTTTTATGGGCCCCCTTCTTCTTGTTCTCCAGACACCCTCTTACTTTCCTGCTTCTGTTTCAGAGCTCAAGAGGAAAGTACAGGGCTGCTGAGTGGCCTCCGTATCTGGCACACCCAGCTGCTCCCTGGTGGTCTCCAGGGCCTCATCCTCAACCCCATCTTCCGCCAGAACCTCCGCATTGCCCTTCTGGGTGGGTATGTCACTTCCATCTTCCTAAGCTAGGCCAGCGGAACTAGTATTTAAACTGCTGGGGGCGGGGGGTGGAGGGGAGAGCCCCTGAGGGGCCCCTCTGGAACCTTGTGGTCTCCACCTTTGGGAGCTCCTTTAGGAATAAGTTGGACAAGATGTAGCTGCATGATGTAGGAAAGAAATGTCTCGCGCTCATAGCCCATGGAGATGAAGGGGGAAAGAGGACAGAGAAGCAGGCAGGGAACACAGGCAGGGTTCCTTACTCTTGGCCCATCCTGGCGTAGGGGCAAGGCCTGGTCTGATGACACAAGTCAACTGGGTCCAGACAAGCACGCCCGGGATGTTCCCTCACTTGACAAGTACGCCGAGGAGCGATGGGAGGTGAGGACTTGGGACTCTGTGTCTCTGCTTGTGCTCCTACGTCTCATGGCCCTTAGAGACATCGTTCTCTCTATCCACTTCTGTTCCTCAGGTGGTACTGCACTTCATGGTGGGCTCCCCCAGTGCAGCCGTCAGCCAGGACTTGGCTCAACTCCTCAGCCAGGCTGGGCTCATGAAGAGGTGAGGAAACCAGAGATACATCAGATCCCTGCTAAACTGAGTGTCTGGGGTGGGTTAGGATTGCAGGCAGTTAACTGAGAAAGGAGAGCTGAGTGGAGTACAGCCAGAGAGAAACCAAGACAAAATATGAGAGGACAAGTGGGGATGGTGGCCTCTCTCTGCAAACCACCACCATTGTCCCTCTCTATGTCTCTAGCACTGAACCTGGAGAACCACCCTGCATTACTTCGGCCGGCTTCCAGTTCCTGTTGCTGGACACCCCTGCCCAGCTGTGGTACTTTATGTTGCAGTATCTGCAGACAGCCCAGGTGAGGAGGCTGCTTGCCGGCATGCTCTGATCTTCTCAGGACCCACTGAGAGATTACCCTTGCAGACTGTCCCCTGATGTTCTATCCCCTCATTTTCTCCCTTCTATCCCTGCCCCTTTGTCTCTGCCCATTCCTCCCTAGAGTCGGGGCATGGACCTAGTGGAGATTCTCTCCTTCCTCTTCCAGCTCAGTTTCTCTACTCTGGGCAAGGTAAGCAGGGGGATGGAGTTGGGGGCTTGGGTGGGCAAGCTGGTGGGTAGAGAGATGGGAAGGGGAAATCAGGTTATGGGCAAAAGCATGAAAGATAAGAATGAACAAAGCATAGATGGGAAAAGAGGGAATGAGTGTATGAGGTTTGAGGGGGAGAATGGGATATTTTGGACCCAACTGGCCACCTCTCTTTCCCAGGATTATTCTGTGGAAGGTATGAGTGATTCTTTGTTGAATTTCCTGCAACATCTGCGTGAGTTTGGGCTTGTTTTCCAGAGGAAGGTATGCACACCCAGATACATGGCTTCTAGGAAAGAGGCAGGGTGGTCTCTTACCTTGGCCTTTAAAAAGGAGTGGGGTCTCAGATGGTACCTTCATTTGTAGTGAGTATAGCATAAGTGTAGAGTTGTTGAATCACTATGTTGTGCACCTGAAACTAATGTTACATTATGTGTCAACTATACTCAAAAAAGAGTTGGGGTCTCGGGAGGCAGTAGCAGAGGGGAGTCGCCAGGACCGAGTACTTGGGTCCCTTGGAGTTGATAAGTTGGGAGTTGGGGCTCTTGCCCTCGGAGGGGTCTGGTGTCTCAGGCAGGAAGATGGTTAGTGACAGCTGAGAGAGAGCCAGCCCTCTGCCTTTCCCTTCTGTATTTTCCAGAGGAAATCTCGGCGTTACTACCCCACACGCCTGGCCATCAATCTCTCATCAGGAGTTTCTGGAGCTGGGGGTACCAGCCATCAGCCAGGCTTCATCGTCGTGGAAACAAATTACCGACTGTACGCCTACACTGGTGAGGCCAGACAGAGGGCCCCGAACAGCAGAGCGGGGAGGGGAGTGGGGAGAGGGAAGGAACCAGGAGGGAGTGCCAGTTTATGTTCATGTTTACCTGGCAGTTTACAGAGTTCTCGGACATTCCTCGTCACACTTGAAGGTCTTGAGGGAGTCTGGGTGTGGGGATAGCCTTCTCATCTTCTCTTCCTGTCCCTGGGCCAGAGTCGGAGCTGCAGATCGCCCTCATTGCCCTGTTCTCAGAGATGCTCTATCGATTCCCCAACATGGTGGTGGCGCAGGTGACCCGGGAGAGCGTGCAGCAGGCCATCGCCAGTGGTATCACAGCCCAGCAGGTATCCCCACTTGGGGAAGGTGGGGGCGGGAAGATAGGCTGCACTTGGGCTAGGGGGTACAGGGTGCTCATCTTACAGAAGGCTAATAGCGGCTTTGTTTCAGTGGATGGTGGTGAGTTGTTTGTGTTTGAGTGTAGACCATGCACATGAAGGGAAGTCAAGGCTCTACGCGTGGGGAATAAATACAGGGGGGTGGGGGAGGTATAGATTTGTGTCTCCACCACCAACCCCTTCCTAGCTGTGTCTCCACCACTAACCCCTTCCTAGCTGCCTGGTTGCTTGACTTCTCTGAGCCTCGCTTTCCTCATCTGAAAAATGGAAATAATAACATTTCTCCCCTCATGGGGCTTGGGGAGGATTCAATGAGAGAATAGCAGTAAAGCCTTTGGCTCAGAGCCTGTCATGCAGTAAGTGTTACTGCTATTTTAAAAAAGAAAAACAAAACAAGACTATAGAAAGGGCAAATGTGCTAGAGAAGAAATAGCAGACATGACCAGTGGGAACAGCAACTTGGGATGACAGCTGAACAGGAATGGGTTAATGACAGGCACGTGGCTATGGATTTTTAACAGTAAGCTGATATTCCAGTGACATTAGGTAACAGCTTAGGTACCTTTCCTGCCCTCTTACCTGAGCCCCTGATCCCATTCTTGTCTGTTTTCCTAGATCATCCATTTCCTAAGGACAAGGGCCCACCCAGTGATGCTCAAACAGGTACCAAGCTGCTGGAGGCTGACAGCCCCTGGCACCTGACGATGAAGTGATGGAAAAGAGAAAGGGACAGCCTGATCTGGGGAATGAGTAGACGGCTGGGGCTGTCTGGGGCACTATTCCTGCATCTTCACAGCCATTGCTTGCCCCTACAGACGCCTGTGCTGCCGCCCACCATCACAGACCAGATTCGGTTGTGGGAGCTAGAAAGGGACAGACTCCGGTTCACTGAGGGTGAGTGGCTTCTAGTCGCTGGTTCTTGGTCACGGGCCAGGGGAAGGACAATTTAGTTTTCATGAACTGAGAAAGCTCTCCATGCATTTTATTTTTTTGTTTATTGCATGGGTTGGGAGAGAAAAGCTGGCAAGACACTATTTTGGGGGTGAGTGTAGTAGTAAATTGTCTCAAATCAGTGCAGTGTGGATTTAGCTAGAAGTGGGAAATTGGGAGCGATAACTGACAGTAATTTCTCTGGTTTGGTGAGCATTAGTGGGTTTTCTTACGTGTTCTATTGCCTTACTGAACATGGCTGGATCACACCACTGTTACTGGAACAGACAAGCATCAAGAACTCGTTTTTAAAAACAGTGGTGGCTGGCAAGCCCAGACCACTGCCCTGAGGCTGCCGCCCAGGGGCCTCACGTTTTTGCCTTGTCTCCCGGCTGCCCCTGCCCTGTGGACTGCAGGTGTCCTGTATAACCAGTTCCTGTCGCAAGTGGACTTTGAGCTGCTGCTGGCCCACGCTCGGGAGCTGGGCGTGCTGGTGTTCGAGAACTCGGCCAAGCGGCTGATGGTAGTGACCCCGGCCGGGCACAGCGACGTCAAGCGCTTCTGGAAGCGGCAGAAGCACAGCTCCTGAGAGTGCGGGCTCGGACCCGGGCGGGGTGGGGCAGGGTGGCCGCGTGGAGGCGGGCGCGGCCTCAGAACTCAGGTGTTTTTTATTTACACGTCGGACTCTTAATTGTTTAATAAAGTTGTGGAAATGAGCCACGCGGCCCCGGGCGCCTCCCCGCGAGGCTTCCTCTCTCCTCGAAGGACCCGCTTGTCGCGGCGCCGGCAGCCATTGGGCCGGAGGGCGGCGAATGGGGCCGAGCCGGCTACCGCGCATGCCCCGAGCGGGACCCCGCCTCCCTGCCCCGCGCGGCTCGCGGGTCACGTTCCGGGGTTGGATTCGCTGGTTCCCTCCCCGTTTGCTGTTGCCGCGGCCGCGGGGCGCCCTGGGATAGCGGCGGGCTGGCCCGGTGAGCGCGCGCCGGAGCGGCCTCCGCGGGGAGGGGGGGGAGGTGCCGCGCTGCCGGGACCCACGCGGTGCGACGGGCGGGAAGGCCGGGCCGAGCAGGGCCGGGGGGCAGCGCGGGCGGTGTTTGGGCAGGACTCCTTGCTGGCTCTCGGGCGCCCTGATGTCGACCTTCTCCCAGAATCCCTGAGTCCTTTCCCCGCCTGGGTGTCAGCGGTCATCCCCCGACGCGGATGCACAGTTTGAGGGCGACTCCCGACACCATGCACTCTAGTCCTCACTAGAAAGCGTCGTGTGGGAGGGAGTAGACAGAAAACAGACCAGTCCTAGTAGAAGGCAGGGAATAAGGAAGAGGGTGTGACCCACCCACCCACAGCTCCTACTGTGCTTTATCTGGAACAGATCTTGGCCCTTTCCAAGCACTCCTGATGCCTCATTTGCCTTTGGCCTCTTTTCGATCACCATTCTGGGGGCTGAGGCCCTCACAGGGCCTCCCCAGGCTCCATCCCCTCTCTACCCACTCAAAGCCCCATGGATCCTCCATCTCCCGGAGGAACCATGAAGCCAAACAGAAGCGCCAGCGAGAGAAGCAGGCGGCGCTGGAGGCTGGGATAGCCCGAAAGAGCAAGGTTAGGGGTCAGACAGCTTGTCCTTGGTTCTTTTGAGAAAGCTTTGGAGGGGGCTGGAGGAGAGACTGGTTGGATTCCAGATGCCCGGGGTATCCTGGAAATTGTACCCCCCCACCCCCGCTTTTTGGTCATTCTCTCCAGTCAGCTGCAGAATCCAGTAAGGCCTGGACTCCTAAGGAGGTGGTGGTGTATGAAATCCCCACGGAACCTGGTGAAAAGAAAGGTAATTGGGGAACTTGAAGGCCTTTTCACTCACATTTTTGTTGCCCATTTGGGCTGCTAAAAACGCAGCCTGGGAACAAAGTTCAGGACTTAGTGGAGCTCTCCTCTGCTGCTGCAGATGTCTCCGGGCCCCTGCCTCCTGCATACAGCCCTCGGTATGTTGAGGCTGCCTGGTACTCTTGGTGGGTGCGAGAGGGCTTCTTCAAACCAGAGTATCAGGTTAGTACCTGGAACGGAGTGGTACTAAATGGTCCCCAGAACAGAATGGCCTTTGAGCTTGGTGGGCAGAAAGGAGCCTCAGAGTCTGGAGCTTACAGCTGGCCTGCCCAATAAAACGGGAGAGCTTGTCTTCTGCCCCTGGTGTCCGCAGGGTTTTCTTGGCAGGGTTTTCCCTTTCCTGTTACTTGCCGGACTATTTTTCCTGCAGTTCTTTACGCCTTGGAGACACCAGAGGGTGCAATTCCCCCAGGTAACATCCAATCATCTTTTGCCCTTTGACTTTTCAACTTTCTAGACTAAGCTGCCCCAGGCAACCGGGGAGACCTTTTCCATGTGTATCCCACCTCCCAATGTCACCGGCTCCCTGCATATCGGGCATGCACTGACGGTGGCCATACAGGATGCCCTGGTGCGCTGGTGAGAGAGGAATGGGGATGCTTGCCTTCTTGGAGGGGAGGGAGAGAGTGTGATAGGCTGGAAGGAGTGAGAGTAAACACAGTAAGCTCAGGGGTTTGTGTGAGGGTGTTTGTTTTGCAGGCACCGGATGTGTGGGGATCAGGTGCTGTGGGTCCCTGGCTCCGATCACGCAGGAATTGCTACACAGGTATGCATTTTGCCACTTTGCCCTTTTCTTGGGTGAAGGAGAGTTGTTCTGCCAAAGTGACCTGATTCTCTGTTCACTTGCCTCCTAATCTTACTGTAGGCTGTGGTGGAGAAGCAACTGTGGAAGGAGCGAGGAGTGAGGAGACATGAGCTGAGCCGGGAGGAATTCCTTAGGGAGGTGTGGAAGTGGAAGGAGGAGTGAGTATGATGGGTGGAGGTGGAGGGGCCGAGGTGGCAGGCTTCGCCCTGCTTCCGGCCGATCTCCCTAACTTGACGGGCTCTTCCCATCCAGCCCTAACTTCCCTCAGCGAGGGGATCTCTGGATTCCTTTAGCTTTCAGCGGGGTCTCCAAGCTCTGTGTGTGGTATGTGTGTGTGTACGTGTGTATTATATATGTACTTTAAAATGCACACATTTGTGGGTATGGGCATGTATGTATATTTTTTCTTCACTTATCCCATGTTTCCTGACCTAGATTTCACTATCTCTTCTACTTACTTATTCCTACCTTCCATTTGCTTGAAATTACCCTCATTCTTACAGGTCTGTTACCATGTGCCATTTTCTCTGTAAAGCTTCTTTTGGTTTTTCCCAAATTAGCTGCCGCCTCCTCTGTTACCATAGAACATTGTTTTTTTGTTTGTTTCTTTAAGTAAACTCTACACCCAATGTGGGGCTTGAGCTCACGACCTCCAGCCACAGTGCGTGCTCCACCGCCTGAGCCAGCCAGGCAGCCCAGAACTTTATACTTATTTTAATGCCATAGAAGGTCCCTACTGAGTTTGTGTGTCTGTCTCCCTGGGCTTCTCGAGGCTAGATCAATGCCACACTCCAATACTCGGCATTGCTGGTAGTATCACTGGGCCTGGTACATAGTTGGTGCTCAGGACAAGCTTGCTGACAGAAGTCTCTCTGGGCACAGGAAAGGTGGAGAGATCAGTGAGCAGCTCCAAGCTCTGGGGGCCTCCCTAGACTGGGACCGAGAGTGCTTCACTATGGATGCTGTGAGTGCTCCATGCCTTGCTCCCTGTGGGTGTCGAGGCAGTGTCTAGAGACAGGTGTGGGCAGGCAGGATGTTGTGTGTGTTGGAGGTAACGGGGGGTGGGGAGAATGCCTGGGTCCCTGAGTGTGGTGATGGGCTGAGAAGGGGCTGTTAGATGTGGACGCTGAGGTCATTCCCTAGGGCTCCTCGGTGGCTGTGACCGAAGCTTTTGTGCGACTCTACGAGGCGGGGTTGTTGTACCGGAGCCAGCAGCTTGTCAACTGGTCCTGCGCTTTAAGATCAGCCATCTCGGATATTGAGGTGAGGCAGAGGAGGAGGAGCGGGCCTTTGAGAACTCCTAGGTGGGCGAAAGCTCAGACTCTGCAGCCAGACTGCCAGGAGTCACTGGGTCCTGCCGCCTACCAGCCGTGTGACTTCTGGCAGGCCTTAGCCTCTGTAAGCCTCAGTTTTCCCAGTCTGTAAATTGGGGGTGATGGAAATGCCTGTGTCAAGGGGGTGTTGTGAGAATCAAATGAGAATTCATGGAAGGTGTTCACGATACCGGTACACAGTGTAAGTGCTCGGTGAATATTTCTCTAACTGTGACTGAATTGGGGGGGGTGGCTCCTGAATTCTGAGTGTCTTTAGATGGGCTGCAGGGAGCCCAAGGCAGGTGGGTGAGTGGAGGTGGGAAGCCTGCAGAAGGGCTGCTCTCCAACCCTGCTGCTTGGATTCCTCCAGGTGGAGAGCCGGCCCCTGCCTGGCCGCACGGAGCTTCGACTGCCTGGCTGCCCCACCCCTGTGTCTTTTGGCCTCCTTGTTTCTGTGGCCTTCCCTGTGGATGGAGAGCCTGGTGAGGGTAATCCTCGGAAAGGTTGCCTGCTTATCTCTGCTTTCTTGAGCATGTGTTGGGTTGATGGGAGGGAACCCACCAACCCGTTTCCCACATGGCCTGGTGGGAGGCACATAAGGAACCTTGGTAGTGTTTGTGTTCTCGGGGGCATTTATTCTGGGTATTCTGTGTCACGTGAGAAAAGTGCACATGGTAGCTGCCCTTCAGGAGCTTAGCATCATTCTGCAGGAGGCTGCTACCCTGAAAGAGACAAAAGATTAATTCTGAAGTATGGTTTGAACAGTAAGTGTCTGGAAGAGTTCAGAGAAAGCGAAGAAAGATTAGCCGGAATACACAGAGGAAGTTTGTCAAGGAGGGGCTGGTGCTTGCCCCAGAGAGTGCACAGCATTTGTGATTAGGGCCCCGAGAACTCTCAATGTTCTCTGGGCACCAAGTAAGGATTCTAGTTGCTTTTGTTAACGATCTATCTGTTTCTCCCATGCAAGTTTTTGAGAAATTCCTTAGCACCAGACAGCCTCCCAGGCTTCTGGTCATCAGCTTACATGGAAACCCCAGGCTCCTAATATTCTCTAGTTGCTCCTGGGGGCCTGCTCAACCTTGATGGCTTCTCGCCTCCTCCCTTCTCTGGTTCTCCTGGCTTCAGTTACGGGAGTGAGGGGCCAGGTAGATGACCAGCATCGAGTGCTTGACTTCTGTCTTCAGACGCAGAGGTTGTGGTGGGAACCACAAGGCCAGAGACATTACCTGGAGACGTGGCTGTGGCTGTTCATCCTGACGACTCCCGACACGCGGTAATACACAGCGCGCCCTCTGCCCCCGGAGTTTTCTCTTCCTACCCTTTTTGATGGGAGCGCCTTCTTTCCTTCGATTTCCTCTTCCTCAGACTTCTCTCATCTCTGCTCTCCAGTGTCTCTGACTATATGCCTTTCTTTTCTTGATGTTCTACCTTTTCTCTAGCTCAGTGGTTGACAAATTATGGCCCGTGGGCCAAACCCATCCCATTGCCTGTTTTCGTATGATCCACACTTGCACGTTTAGGTATAATCCGCACCTGGGTGTCATTACGTAACTGCCGCAGCGTCAGAGCAGAGTCATTGTGCAGAGGCTGAATTCGCCTCTTGGCCTGCAAAGGCTAAACCACACTCCGGCCCCTAAGAAAAAGTTACTGGCCACTGCTCCGGCTCTTTACCTTCTGGTGTTGAGCCTCTTTTTCCCGGGGTTCTCACACTCTACACGTGTGCCTGTCCTCGATCTCGCACCTTTCCTTTCAGCATCTGCATGGGCGACAGCTTCGTCACCCCTTGACCGGGCAGCTTCTCCCCCTCATCACAGACTGTGCTGTTCAGCCACACGTGGGCACAGGTGGGTGGAGGTCACGGGAAGGAGAGCAGGCCGGGGATTCTGGAGGAGTGGGGAAGCACCAGGAAGAGGAAGAAAGGAGGGGAGGGATAGCCTCTTCAAGGGTAGTCTCAGCGGATAGCGAGACGAAAAGGGGGCATAGACCAAGAAGAGAGGGGAGGGGTGGGGGCGTGGGTGATGACAAAACCGCTGGCAAAGGTTGAGGGTCCGTGCTCACGGTGGGTCTGCTCTCCCAGGGGCAGTGAAGGTGACTCCAGCGCATAGCCCTGCAGATGCTGAGCTGGGGGCGCGGCACGGCTTGAGCCCCCTGAGTGTCATCGCAGAGGATGGGACCATGACCTCCCTGTGTGGGGACTGGCTACAGGTGTACTGGCCTCAGTGTCACCCTATCCTTTGGGGGCACCCTCTGCCTTTCCTCACCTCCTCCCCTCTCTCGCTTTCTTGTTTTTTAGCGACCTTTACCCTTTACTGTTGCTATTTTCTCCCCAGGGTCTTCACCGATTTGTGGCCCGAGAAAAGATTATGTCTGTGCTGACAGAGCGGGGCCTGTTCCGGGGCCTCCAGAACCACCCCATGGTGCTTCCTATTTGCAGGTAACCCCATTTTAACCCTTTTACGTAGGACTTCCCCGGGAAGGGCGTGGACAAAGCTCAAGAGTACAAGAGGGTAGGCTCTGTACCCCTTGCAAGGGAATGGAAGCTCTGTGTCAGTTTTGTTTTTTGCTGTGTTCTCTGTTCCGAGGGCCTGGCGTGTAGTAGGGTCCCATATCCCCTGTGGGGAAAAGCACAGAACCCAAGGAGCAGCATACTCACCCCGTCTCTTTCTCAGCCGTTCTGGGGACGTGGTTGAATACCTGCTGAAGAGCCAGTGGTTTGTCCGCTGTCAGGAGCTGGGGGCCCGAGCTGCCCAGGTGAGGCTGCAGGGCGAGGAAGGGCCAGCGCCTTGGGCAGCGAGAACTCCCCTGCAGCTTGGAACGAAGAAACGGGGAGGCTGAGACCCTCCTGCCCCACGAACCTCTGGCCCCGGCATTTGAGAGGAGAGCTGTGGGGATGGAGGCAGGGTGGCCTAGACAGGGCTGGCTCATCTCCCTCTCAAACCCAGAATCTCCTCGGGAGCCTTGGGAGGTCCTTTCTGCGTAACGGCACCACCTCAGGCCGCTTGTCCCGTCTCGGGAGGGTGCAGGTACGGGTGCAGGAAGGGAAGCACCGCCTAAGGGCCTTTTGCTCCAGGCTGTGGAGTCAGGGGCTCTGGAGCTCAGTCCATCCTTCCACCAGAAGAACTGGCAGCACTGGTTTTCCCACATCGGGTAAGGGTGAGGGGAGCTCTGGGGAGGTGGGGCGGGCTGAGGCACTGCTTGTGCTGAGAAATCCCCGCCGTCCTCTCTGCAGGGACTGGTGTGTCTCCCGGCAGCTGTGGTGGGGCCATCGGATTCCCGCCTACCTGGTGGTAGAGGAGCACACGAAGGTTGGTAGGAGGAGGAGGACGGGAGGGCTGGACGTGGTGGAAAGACAAATGGCCATAGCGCAGGAGTCAGAGGATGTCCAGTGCCGGTCCCAGCTCCCTGCCTTTCCTGGGCTTCATGCCTTAGTCATGTAACCCACCATGGGGTCAGAGCTCCTGAGCTGGCCCTTCTTCCTCTCATTGCCAGAGGGAGCTGGCCGTTCCCAGGTCACATGCGAGGACGTGGGATGCAGTGATGTTTCACACCTGGCGGGTGTGACTCTTCCTCACTCTCCTCCAGCCCTTACTTTTTCTGTAGGGTGATGAGGAGGACTGTTGGGTGGTCGGGCGGACAGAGGCTGAGGCCAGAAAAATAGCTGCAGAACTGACAGGGAAACCAGGAGCAGAGCTGACCCTGCAGAGGGGTGAGTGTCTGGGTTGTGGAGGGCAGGGGAGGGCAGGGGAGGGCGGCTGGGCCGTTGGGGGAACAGATCCTGAGGTGGAAGAGGTGGGGTCAGGAAAGTTGAGAATGGGGCGGAAGGCCTGACAGTGGTCTCGGGGGGAGGGGGGTGTTGGGCTGGAAAGATGCACAGCCGTGGGGTTCCATCTGTCCCCATTCCCTGTTCTGTTGCTCAGATCCTGATGTCCTGGACACATGGTTCTCTTCAGCTCTTTTCCCCTTTGCTGCCTTGGGCTGGCCCCAAGAGGTGAGGGGGGTTGAGAGGAAGAGACTGAAGGTGGGGATATGATGAAGTAGACACCTGACATCCCCCCCCCGCCCCCCGCCACGAGAGCCTCGAGGAGAGCTGCAGGCACAGGGCTTGGCTTCTCATTGCTTCTCTTTTTTCCTCCTAGACCCCAGACCTTGCTCGTTTCTACCCCCTGTCACTTTTGGAAACGGGCAGTGACCTTCTATTGTTCTGGGTGGGCCGCATGGTCATGTTGGGGACCCAGCTCACAGGGCAGCTCCCCTTCAGCAAGGTAATGGCCCTTCAGTGCCCAGCCCCTCTCTTTGACTCCCCAGTTTTCCCTAAATCTTGTCCTCTCTTCTAATCCCTAACATGCTGTTGTTTGTGGTCTCAGTTCCTTTTGCCTGATTCACTTCCTATCCTAACCCCTGATGCACGGGGGCCAGAGATGCCCTGGGTACCTCCAGGGAAAGGCTCCCCTGGCCCCTCCGCTGACTCCCTCCGTGCCCCCAGGTGCTTCTTCATTCCATGGTTCGGGACAGGCAGGGCCGGAAGATGAGCAAGTCCCTGGGGAATGTGTTGGACCCACGAGACATCATCAGTGGGGTGGAGCTGCAGGTCAGGATGAAGAGTCTGGCGAAGGACGGCATTTGCGGGAGAGAAGAAGGGAGCCTGAGGACAGGAGCCGGCTGGGAGGGAGTGTGGCTGGGACCCTTGTCGGGGCAGGGTCCCAGGCCAGGGCCACTGAAGCACTTACCCATCCCAGGTGCTGCAGGCGAAGCTGAGGGGTGGGAACTTGGACGCCACGGAGCTGGCGATCGCGGCCGCGGCGCAGGTGAGTCACCAGCGTCTGCCCCTCTCAGCCTCATGCTCGCGGCCGCCGGTGTCCTGTGCAGCCCAGGCTTCTGGCCCTGCAGCCGCACAGGCATCTGCCACCCTCTTCTCCCTCTGGTTGCAGAGAAAGGACTTCCCTCATGGGATCCCTGAGTGTGGGACAGATGCCCTGCGGTTTGCCCTGTGCTCCCACGGGGCCTTGGGTAAGTCTGGGCAAGGGAGGGGCTGGGCACCCCCGCAGACGGGGGTGGGCCAGGGTCAAGGACTCCCCGTGCTGCTGCCACCCACGTGCACACTCCCCCCTCCCTCTCCCTCCCAGGGGGCGATTTGCACCTGTCTGTCTCTGAGGTCCTGAGTTCCCGGCATTTCTGCAACAAAATCTGGAATGCCCTGCGCTTTATCCTCAATGCCTTAGGGGAGAAATTCGTGCCCCAGCCTGCAGAGGAGGTAAGAGAATAAGAAGAGAGGCTTGAGGGGCAGAATCATCAGGTCTCTGAGGGTTGAAGATGGCATTTGGAGGGAAAGGAGACGGGGAGTCAGTCATCCCCTCCTGAAGCCCCCTTCTTCCCGCAGCTGTCCCCCTCGTCCCCGATGGACGCCTGGATCCTGAGCCGCCTTGCCCATACTGCCCGGGAGTGTGAGCGAGGCTTCCTGGCTCAAGAGCTCTCACTCATCACGCACGCCCTGCGCCACTTCTGGCTGCACAGCCTCTGCGATGTCTACTTGGTGGGTCAGACCGGGGCCGTGGCGTTTCCTTGTGCCCCCGCATACCTGCTTCCTGCTCCCTGCTCCCCTGGAGATCCGACGCCCTGGCAGAGAACTCGGTCTCTCTTTTTTTAAAATGTTAAATATCATTTACAGAATCATTATTTTTTTAAAAGATTTATTTATTTGAGCGAGCGAGCGAGAGAGCATGAGCAAGGGGAGGGGCAGAGGGAGAAGGACAAGCTGACTCTCTGTGGAGCAGGGAGCCCGACGTGGGGCTCGATCCCAGGACCCCAGGATCATGACCCGAGCCGAAGGCAGACGCTTAACGACTGAGCCACCCAGGCGCCCTCTGTCGCTGTGCGATAGGCGAAAAAACTTAGTGCTTCGCTTTCTAAACTGTGCAAACCACACGGACGGTTTTACCCCCCTCCCCACCCCTGAGAACCCCTGCCGTAGTTTTCCACTTTCCGTGTGCTCCAGAGTGTGTTCTGGGACGGCCAGTGGTGCCCAGGATGCTGTGTGCTCCTGCCTCGTTTACCCACAGCCTTTCCCACGGGCAGGGCAGTGCGTGTGTGGGAAAGGGACATGGGCGTGGCCCAGCCTGTCCCCTGACCCCATGGCTTCTTCCCTAGGAGGCTGTGAAGCCAGTGCTCTCGCGCTCGCCCCATCCCCCGGGCCCCCCTCAGGTCCTGTTCTCCTGTGCCGACGCCGGGCTCCGCCTCCTCGCCCCACTGATGCCCTTCCTGGCTGAGGAGCTGTGGCAGAGGCTGCCGCGCAGGCCTGGCGGCAGTTCTGCCCCCAGCATCTCCGTTGCCCCCTACCCCACTGCCCACAGCCTGGTGAGTCACGTGCCCCCCGTGTCTGGGGGTGGGAGCACTGGTGAGGGGCTGGGGAGCAGTCTTCTCCAGGGGTTTGGTGCTGTGGGGTCACGGAGAGTCTTGGTTTGTACTTCAGTGTAGGGTCTTTAGGAGGATGAGTTGTTCTTGCAGGGCTGTGTTGGGGGCAGTCTTAGCCCAGTGGGCAAGAGCAGGACTGCACTGCTATGTGACCGTGCCTCAGTTCCCCATCTTTAACCAGGGGTAGTAATAGTTTGTGTCATGGCTGTGGTGAGAATTAGATGTTAGGTGTAGGAGGGCCCCCAAATACCTGCAGTTTTAAGCTTTAATAATTTCAGAAGGATAAATGCTATAAACTCACCCCCAAAATCATTTTACAGTTTAACTATTTAAATTTTTTTCTGCTTACTTGGTCTTGTGAGTACTTTTGGTTGCTCGCCATCTTTGATCAGAGCAGTTAACAGACATCAATCACAGACATCGACTGAGACCTGCTTAGATGGTGCCCCAGGTTTTGCTTGAGGTGGTGAATTTTGTGTGTGGTGCAGAGGCCGGATTCTGTCGCCCTAAGCAGGTTGGGGTGGCGGGTGTGGGACGGAGCCAGGAGAGCTGATGCCGAGCCCCGGGAGCCTGCCTGTCAGCTCTGGGTCTTCCTCTCCAGGGGCACTGGCACCAGCCCGAGCTGGAGCAGCGCTTCTCCCGGGTCCAGGAGGCTGTGCAGGCGCTGAGGGCTCTCCGAGCCACATACCAGCTCACCAGGGCCCGGCCCCGAGGTGAGATGGGCCCTGGGTTCCTGAGTCCCTGCAGGAAGGAGGGGCTGCTGGAGGAGCGGGGTGAGCCCAGAGGGCAGAGTCCAGAGTTAGGAGGTGCAGGGTGGGAGGGGAAGCAGGATCTCATGCTCTGACCCTGACAGTTTCCCTTTCCGCCTCAGTGCTGCTGCAGAGCTCAGAGCCTGGAGAGCAGGGCCTCTTCAAGGCCTTCCTGGAGCCCCTGGGCACCCTGGGCCACTGTGGGGCCGTGGGCCTCTTACCCCCAGGTGTGGCGGCGCCCTCCGGCTGGGCCCAGGCCCCACTCAGTGACACCACTCAGATGTACATGGAGCTGCAGGTGCCCAGAGGAGATTGGAGGGGGAAGGGAGGGATCGAAAGGATGTTGGGAGGAGGGCAAGGTGCGGGTTCTGTAAAAGTGAGGCGGGCCCCTGAGAATGGGGCAGAGAGAGGCATTGGACAGGCTGCCCATGAAGCAGAGCTGCACGGGGTGCAGAGAAGGCTGAGCCCTTACTGTTCTTCCCGCAGGGCCTGGTGGACCCCCAGACCCATCTGTCTCTGCTGGCTGCTCGAAGACACAAGTTGCAAAAGCAGCTTGATGGCCTCATGGCCTGGACCCCATCAGAGGGAGAGGCAGAGACTAAGAGGCAGCAGAGGGTGAGGCTGGAGGCCTGGCTCCCTGCAGGAACGTGGGCTGGAGGGCATGGGCCTTCTATCGGGATCCTCACCTCCTTCTCTTCTCGTCTAGCTTTCTTCCCTCCAGTTGGAATTGTCGAAGCTGAACAAGGCGGCCTCTCACCTCCGGCAGCTGATGGATGCATGTCCCAGCCCCGGGGAGCTCTGAGCACCAGCTCACTATCCCTGGCGGTTTTTTCCTCCCCCAGACCTGCCTTCGAGGACAGACAGATCTGGCAGCTGTCGGGGCATGGTGGGGCCTCTGAGACCATGTGGCTCACCTCCCTCATTTCATAAATGAGGAAACAGACTGGCTTGGTCGGTGTCACTGGGCGTCCTCAAGATGCTTACGTTCCTGCCCAGCCTCCCTCCTATGCGGTCCCACCTGGAAGTTTAGGAATGAGATAAACCTTTAAAATCCCAAACATTACTGCCTGTGGTCCTTTTATCCCTCTTTCCCCTAGTGGTGGACTTTCTTGCCTCTCAGAGGTTCCCTGAGACTTTGGTCTAGGAAAGGAGGGCGGCTGCCTCTTGGCCTTGGACTCTGGGCTGCAGTGGAGTGTGCATGCTGGTGGTACCGGCCTCGTTGGGAGAGAGAGGAGCTTCCTAGGACGGTCTGGGTACAGTGAGTTGGGTTCCACCTACTTCTTAGAATTACTGCCAGTGCCTTGGCTTCTGCGGGCCCTTCCCCCTCTCCAAATGGAAGCTCCCCTGTTCCTTGGCCTTATCTTGGGGGTGCTGGAGAGGAGCAGGTACTTCCTGTGGGCCCGAGGGGCTCCAGAGTGCACTGGGGCTGGAGTGCTGCTCCCATGCCGTGTCCCTGACACCAGTTGCCAGGGACATGTTGCCCAGCCTCTGACACGTGTACGTCCCCACTGATGCAGACGGCCACCCACCCACCCTGAACGTCTCGTGTCCTCCCCGTGGAATTCAGGGGCCTGCCTCTTACACGCCCAAGTTATAGTCTGTCCAGCATCTCTGAGTAGCTACTGTTTATGGTGGGCCTCTCAGGGTCTGGGTCTTCCGTGATGCCATTGAGAACCTCATGGTGGATGTTTGCTCCATTTTGGAAATCAAGAAATGTGCTCTGAGAATAAAAGCAACTTGTCCCAAGTATCAACTGGGATTCAACCCAGTAAACAGGTGCAGTTCATTTTGGCCGCTATAAGCAAGCTTCAAATAGAATGGTGGCTTAGGCAAGGTGGACGTTTCTGCTGCTGGGCAGAGGTAGGGCAGGGCTCTGCAGAAATGGAGGCCCACACCCCACTGGATCTTATTTCCTGCCGTTCTGATGCACTCCTTCCAACTCGGGGTCTAAGATCTGTCCCAGCTCCCCACCCCCGTTCAACAAGTACTTCTTGAGTACTTACTACTGTGTGCTGGGCCCTATTCTGGACCCTTAGATTCATCAGTGAATGAAACAAAGATCTTTGCCCTTGTGCTACTTTCACTCTAGTAAAGAGTCAGAAAGAACCCATGTAAATAAACTGTGCAGTGTGTCTGAGAGTCATAAATGCTATGGGGAAAAAAGGGTAGAACAAGCTAACATGGGAGGGGGGCAGATTGTAGTATTAAATAGGAGGTCAGGGTAGAACTCGTAAAAGTGAGATGTAAGCAGGGACTTGCAGGAGCTGCAGGAATTAGCCAGGTGGATGCCTGGGAGGGAAGAGCCAGAGCAAAACTAAGACAGGAGCATACCTTGAGTACTCAAAGAGTAGCAAGGGGGCCAGTGTTGGGGCAAGAATAGGGGGTAAATTCCATTGTGGGGTAGGGCGTCGGGAAGGCTCAAGGCAGACCATCCAGTGCTCTGCTGTCCTAAATGGTTACCCCTTGACTAATTAAAATTAAATACAACTAAACATTCAGCTCCTCAGTCACACTAGCCACATTTCAAGTGTTCAGTAGCCACATGTGGCTAGTGACTACCATACTGGTCAGTGCAGGTCAGTCTTGGAAGAGAGATTTTTTGGGAAAAGAATTGGGAAATCACAGCCTGGTGATCCCAGGCCCTGAGATCTAGGAATCAGGTTGAGGAGCAGTTAGTGGTTTGCTCCTCTAGTCTTTTGGAAATCCAGACATCCAGTCCCCCAACTTGGTTAGGGCCTACACACCTGACCCAGGGGTGTCACCGGCCCACTGGTGCAGGCTAGGAGCAAGTCATGAAACACTGGGACCCTTTGCAGCTCCCAGCTACTTCTCTTCTAGCCTGCTGGTCCCAGGACAATTGTAAAAAACTAGAGGAGTTTTGTTTCACAGGTTTTTCTTTTCACTCCGCCATTTTCTATTCTCCCCTCATCTTCAGGGATAGTCTCTACAGAGCCATGCCTTCACCTCCCTCCAAAGGAGTCAGCATCTAATTTCACATGGTGTGTAGGTGGGAAGTATGATAGGCAGGGGTGAGGGCTGTGGAGAATAGGAAACGATCACATTAATACACCCAAATGGTCAAGTTTGGGCTGCATGCTTGCATTTTGAGAGAGGTGGTAAGAAGTCAAGGTAATCTTGGGTGAGGAGTCAGATGAGTGCCTGCCTCACGAATATCTGGAGGAGGACCCTGGACCCCTGAGGGGACTAGGACTTACATGTTGGGACCGGGGTTCCACCTTAACCACCCCTACTGCCCATTCCCACTTATCTGGCATGTGCCCTCGGTAGCTGGTCCACGTAATCCTCACGGGGGTCCAAGCGGCAGGTACTAGCAATCATCCCCACGTTGCAGGTGAAGAAGATAAGAAATGTACGTAGGACTCAAGCGTGGGCCTGTGGGCCTGAATGTCCTCATAGCCAGCCCGTACAAGCTCTGCTCCCCCGCTCCTCCCCACCACTCACACCGGGCTGGCCATCCCTTCACAGGTGGAACCTCTCATCTCCCGCCGGGGCTGCCTCCCCCCACGCCTACCTCCTACCCTAACTGACCTATGTGGGGCCTGTTCTGTCCACACTTCTCCCTGGGCTCCTGAGCTCCCAGCCCCAAGCTGAAGCGAAGAGAGATGAAATGAAAATCCTGCTCAAGCCGAGGCAGTTGTCTGGTGTCGGACCTGTCTCTGTTACCGAGTGACTCACCCTCGGTAAGCCTCAGTCTTCATCCGTAAAATTGGATAATGACACCTATTATGCCACATTCAAGATCGCTGCAGGCATCAAAATGGGAAAGCATCGAGCCTGGAACAAAGTAAGAATTCAGTACAGGCTTGTTTGCTTTATTCCTGGGTGTTATGAAGATCTCAGCTTGAAGTGTATGTTCACGCACATGCGTATGTGAGTGTGGTGCGTGTGTCCCCAAACAGTTAATTCCCCAGATTCTTTCTAGGCCTTTCACACTGGTGTTGAGGGAGAGGGTGTCTGTCCCGGAACCCCTCTGCTTAATAAGGGGGAGAGTCAGAGACTTTGGTGTCCAGTTCTCTTTTCCTGCTGGCCCTTTGCTCATGAACCCACAAAGGCAAGTCACTGAATTCAGCACATTTACTCAGCAAGGTTAGGGCATCCCTTTTGTACCTCGGTGGCCAAATGCCTGGGCCAAGGGGGGGACACAGGGTTTGACCATTCTCAGACTTTGCAGATGACATGGCGTGGGGATCCTGCATGATGGAGGGTGACGTTGGTCCCTGACGGGAGGTAAAGGAGGAGGCAGAGCTGGGGGAGAGAAAGGGTTAGAGGGAAAGGTGTAAGATGGTTCTCACTCATCCCTTGGAGATGGCCAGGCCCCAGCAGAGAGGCCCACACCGAGTCAGAAACACACTTCAAGGTCACACAGCCTTGTCTTTCCCCTCCCAAAGAACTACCTTCTCGAGCAATTCCAGGAAGCTGGACTCATAGGAGAAATTTGTTAGAAAGGAGTCCTTCAGCTTCAGCTGCAAAGTCATTCCTGGCCCTAGAGATCCAAAAACAGAGCTTAGGGCCCAGTAATTAGGGCCATATTCCCTCAGAGACACGAGTACCCCATCCCCTGCTCCCCTCCCCCATTCCTCTTCCCTGACAATGCCCTTCCAGACCCTATCGATGCAGGGGTTCAGCCCCAGGCTGAGAGCTCAGGACTGGGTGCTCTGTCCCTCTCACTCCCCTCTTTGGCCTCTCCCTGCCATGAGCACCCAGGCATCAAGCCCTCCGGCCCTCACCTGTTCCCTGTGAGCTGCCCAGGAGAGTCAGGAAGAGGAAGAAGGGCATCCTGGCCCCCATTGTGGCCACCTTGCTTCTTGCTTCCCCGATGGACAGAAGAGATGTCTGAAGCTCTGGCTGGCTCTCCTTACCAGGCCTGCCTTTCTGCACTCCACTCAATCCTTAAGCCCAGGCGTTTGGAGGGAAATGGGAGAGGGAAGCTGGGTAACTGGATTTTCCAGTTTTCCCAATAAGGCTTTGAGGACCCAGGAGAGGGCCATTCACTGGGCTGTTGGGGAAAATAGAAGGTGGTTCCCTTTCCTCAATCCTGTGCGCCCCCCCATATCTGGAGACTTGAGGGGGAGGGTGCCCAGTCCTACAGAGAGGGAAGTTAAGGAGGTGTCCCTCCTATAGGTGTCTGGGCCCCACCCAAACCCGGGCCTCTCCTTGCTCTTTAGGGATTAATTATTAACTGCAATTAATTTCCATCTTTCACACCACCAAAGGGTTCAGGAATGTGGGCCCAAAAGAGAGGGGTAGATTACACCAAGTTTCTTCCCAAACCCAGGTGTCCTGCTCCCCCAGGCACAGTGGTTTTCTAGGTGAGAGATCTGGGTAAGGGGGAACTTTCAACTTTGAATGTTGTGTTTTAGTTGTTCTAAAGCAACCTATCTATTCAGGTGGAGACACAAGTTTCATCAAATATCCTCCCACCCCCTGCCTTATTCACAGTCATCCTCCCAATCAACAGCTGTATACACAGGCACCTCGAATGACGAAACCAAGGACAGATATGGAGAGAGAGTTTGGAGCCCATCTAGTTTACCCTCTTACAAATTAGGAAACCAAAGCCCAGAGAGGCCATATGACTCACTAAGGTCACACAGCAGGTCAGTAGCAGAGAGATTAGAACCCATCCCTCACTATGCCAGACACAGGGACAAGCGCAACAGATTGACACACTCATCACATAAACTCCCCAGAACACACAGAACACATGCCCTTTGTCCTCCTACTTGCATGACTGTGTATTATCGCCCTCCTCCCTCGAAAACCAGTGGGCCCAAGCACAGAGGGATGGAAGCAGTGAGACCACTGGGCGGACTCAAGGAGAGAAGCCAAAAGCAAAAGCAAGGAAATAGATGGAGGGAGACACTGCCTACACCATAAAAATAAATCAAGTGAGGCATTCAAGGACTCGCAGACTTGCACAAGAGAGCAGGCAGACAAGAATGGAAAGAATAAATGGACAGAAAGATCAGCAGGCAGGGGAGGTATGAGCCGGGGGTAGAAAGCAGGAGCACAGACAGATGCTTTGGGGCATCTGAGTCTTCTTAAGAGGCGAGTGGGGGCACCCTTATGTCTTTCCCAGCTGGTGCCCCCAACTCTTTCTATATAGTCATGGCTGACGCTGCTGTTTGCTAGGAACATTAGAACCCTTATTTCCTTTGATGCTTGTAACGACCCTTTGAAGTAAGTACTAGATCACCCCATTTTAGGGGTGAAGAAACGAAGACTTCGGGCACATGATTTGCCTGAGATTGCAGAGGTTGGGAGTAGTGGATTCAGCGCAGTCTGGCTTCAGAGCTAGGTTTTGAACGTCTGCATTGCACTGTTCCGGAACATGATTCATGTCTTCCCTGGTGCCCCTCTTCTCCCCTTGCCCCTTCTCTGCCAAAGGAATGGAAAGCTTTGTGGGCCACAGCCAGCTAGGTGAGAGATGGCTCAGGTGTTTGCCCTGCCCTGAGGTCTCCCAAAGGTCAGATGCAGGCCCCAGGCTTTGACATTCTCCACCTCCACCCAGCTCCCAAAATCTGCTTCCTCAAGGGACCCGTGTATCCCCACCCCCCCAGTGGTTGTACTTCTAGGAGCAAGAGCACTCTGGGAGAGGACACCCTTCCTTTGAGGAAGGTCTGGGCTGGAGATTGACTTGGGCATGGGAGATTGGTCCCAAGTCTGGGAAGAGCCTGAGGGCCAGGTAAGGGAGTCCTCAGCCTCTCTCACTCACTCTCCCCCTCACCCAGTGTTTCCTGGGATCAGGCTGGGATAGGTTAATCCCCCGGGGACAACTTGGTGATCTCTCCCTGGGGATGGAGATCCTGGGGTTGATGGAGGCCCGGACACACCTGGCTCTCCTGAGACTTGTAATCAGCCTGAGAGCCTTTAAAGAGCCAGGGAGATGGATCTGGAAAGGCACCATGGATGCTACACTGGTGCTGTTTCTGGGCCTGCAGGAACACCAACCTTCGAAAAGGGGTGTTGGGGTGAAGATGTGGGCTCTGGACCCAGGGACATGGCCAACTCTTCTAACCCCATCACTTCATTTTTCTTCTTCTTCCAACAGCTCAGCTGAGCTTATCGGGAAACACAGTATCCGGATGCATCCTGACTACCTCTGAGAGTCCCTCAGGCTCTCAAGATACCTCTGCCAATCTCCTAACTATTTCTGAGGAGATCTCTGCTGGTCTCCTCACTGTCTCTGCTGGTCTCCCCACCATCTCTGGGAAGATCTCTGCCAGTCTCCCCACTGTCTCTGCCGGTCTCCCTGTCATCTCTGCTGGTCTCCCCACCATCTCTGAGGAGATCTCTGCCAGTCTCCCCACTTTGTCTACCAGTCTCCCCACCATCTCTGCCGGTCTCCCCACTGTCTCTGCCAGTCTCCCCAGCATGTCCGGGGAGATCTCCGCCAGTCTCCCCACTTTGTCTACCAGTCTCCCCACCATCTCTGCCGGTCCCCCCACTGTCTCTGCTGGTCTCCCCAGCATGTCTGGGGAGATCTCCGCCAGTCTCCCCACTTTTGTCTACCAGTCTCCCCACCATCTCTGCTGGTCTCCCCACTGTCTCCGCCGGTCTCCCCAGCATGTCTGGGGAGATCTCCGCCAGTCTCCCCACCATCTCTGCCGGTCTCCCCACCATCTCTGCTGGTCTCCACACTGTCTCTGCCGGTCTCCCCAGCATGTCTGGGGAGATCTCCGCCAGTCTCCCCACTGTGTCTACCAGTCTCCGCACCATTTCTGCCGGTCTCCCCACCATCTCTGCCGGTCTCCCCACTGTCTCTGCTGGTCTCCCACCATCTCTGGAGAGATCTCTGACAGTCTCTGCACCGTCTTTGTGAGTTTCTCAACAGGTGCTTCAACTTCTGGGGGTTTTCCCAGTAGTCCTCAGACTTCAGCTACCACCATTTCTGGGAGCACTGCAGTAACAGTCTCGGTGTCACCAGGTGATATTTCTGTTGCTCAATCCATCTCTGAAGGGCTCTTTAGCTTGGCCTGTGGCTCAGGGCGGGGGCTTCCGGTGCTTGGCCACGGGTAAGTCGACAGTTCCCCAGAAGCTCACCGAAGCAGTGCCCTGGCCTTGGTGGCTATACAAAGGCCCCCCTTCTGCTTCTCAATTCACAAAGTGTTTCTCTTGTAGTTAGTGCCTTTTGTATCCTGCCTAAGACTTTTTTTTGCCTACGTCAAAGTAAAAAAAATATTCTCCTATATATTCTTCTGGAAGCTTTATTATTTAGGCTCTGAAATTTAAGCCTATGATCTATCTTCGATTAATTTCTGTGTATGGGGTGAGGTAGAGGTCAGTTCATTTTCTCCCCTTATGGGTAACCAGTTGTCCCAGAACCATTTATTTCAAAGACCCTCCCTCTCTGCCCACCATTGAATTGTGTGAGTACCTTTATCCAAAGTCAAGTGAGCATATATGTGGGGGTCTATTTCTGGACTCTATTCTGTTCTTGTGTGTCTATTCTTATGTCAGTGCCGCAGTACTTAATGACCGCAGTTTTGTACCAAAGTTTCAAGATCTGGTAGGATAAGTCTTCTACTTCCGTTTTGCTTTAAGATTTCTTGGCCATTCGCAGTCTTCATTTTCATAGAGTCAGTTCATTAACTTATACCAACAACTTGCTGGGATTTTGACTGAGGGTGCACTGGATGTAATTTCTGCTTCTGCTCTCACTTTGATCTCTTCTGGCCATTTTCTCTCTCTGCCCTTCTAGGATCTGTCTCCCTCACAGCAGCCCCAGGAACTGTTCCCACTGTGCCTGGCCTTCCACACGCAGCATGGCTGTCTCAGGAGTTTCCACTCCCATAATGGCTAGAGCGGCCGCCACATGCCATGAGCTCAGCCTCCACACCAGTAAGGTGCTCTTATTTGCACTGAGCCATTTAACAGTAAAGGTGTTGGTTGGACCCATTCTCTCTTATTCTTCTGCAGCCAGCCCTCACTCTTGGAGGGAGTGTAGGAACAGGCATTTAGTGCCTGCCTTCAGCTGTGTTTTGAGTATGTCTGAGGACGTCCACAATTCTTAAAGGGGTTTTGGTGCTTCTGGTCACACCAACAGCCAGATGTCTCTTACCTGACTGCTTCCTTAAAAAGTTTCCAACTTCCTTCCTCATGGCCTGATCTGTCTTTCTGGTGCAAGAAGCATCCCCTCCAAGGATCCTATTCCCCCTCCTCCCTCTGTTTCCTCCTCTTCTGCCCTCCATTCCCAGCAGGGGAGTCATGGGCAGCCTCCCCCCAGGTAGCTGAGGACAGAAAATGAGGGGAGGGAAGACAGAACAACAGGCTCTAGCTCCCCTTGATAACTAGCATCAGGCCAGGGGGGTGAGAAGGACTGGGGTTCAGAAGAAGGAGAGAGGCATGCCTGGGCATCCTCATAGCAGACACATCGCAGATTGAGAGAGACATAGACAACAGAGCCGGAGATACTGGAAGAAGGTTCAGAAAGACGGAAAGATGTGGATGTCAGTGAAGAGTTTAGAGACCGACAGACATACGTCCACAGGTGTCGGGGAAGAGGTGGCTGTGGCTTCAATGGAAGCCCTTAAAAAAACCCCTCCACTGAGATTCTGTTCTCAAGATGCGGAGAGAACTCCACAGAGAGGTGTGGTCTTTGAGCTGCATAGACATCAGAGTCACAGAAGGAAAGATGGAAAGCATGGAGGACAGTGGGGAGCTGGGGGTTGAGGTCCCTCCTACCTTGATCACTGTTCCTCTCTGCTCCTCAGGCCCGAAGCCTCAGGAGAAGAGTTCCGTCCGGGACTGGGCCACCGTGCCAATCCCTCTCACTGTGGTGGCCGCAGTGGCCAGCCTACTGTATGGTATCAAGAAGGTGAGTGAAGCTGTGGCCCAAATGTGTGGGTCCCCAAGGCCAGTGGGGCTGGGACCTGGCATTCCAGGACTCTGAGAGGAACAGGGGCTTCAGGGAGGAGGATGACAGCCTGCCACACTTAGGGAGAGGTGAGGGGGAAAGGAAACCTTGTCTGGGTGGCTGAAACACTGACCAGGCAGGGATGGGGACTTGGGGCCACTGAAAGAGAGGCTGGGGAGGGCTGGAGGCTGACCAGCCCAGGGAGACACTAAATTTAGCAGTAGGCAGTGAAGAGCTGTCTGCTCTGTGGATCACGTTAACCTGGGTGTTGAATCCTAGCTCTACTATTATAGCTATATGACCTTGTGCAAGTTACTTAACCTCTCTGTGCTCCAGATTTCTCATTAATAATAATAACTAATACTTAAATAGCATGTATTATATGCCAGGGGCTATATGTACATACATACCCATGTACCTGTGATGTAGGTGATTTTATTACACCTCATTTCATAAATGAATGCTGGATAAAATGAGAATGATAGCATCCATTTCCAAGGGCTGTTGGAGAATGAAATGAGCTATACATGTAAAGCCCTTAGGTGCTTGGCATTAGTAAGTGCTCAGTAAATTAGTCTTATTGATCATTATTATTGGTTTGCTTGGAAAGGAATGCTGAGAACCTGAGTTGTCAAAAAGAGGCAACAGTGCCTGGGGAGAGCGGAGGGCTAGACAGCAGGCTCCTGGGGCCCTCAGTTAACCCAACCTATCCATCCCTCGTCTCCCAGGCCTGTCGGTTCCAGAAGGAAATGAGTGTGGAGTGTGGCTGTGGCTCTGTGAGCTCTTAGAGCTGCCCCCAAGAGGACACCAGCCAGAGCTACCCTGTCAGATGAAAGGGCAGGACCAGGATGGTTGAGTATCCTTCCCCCTTTCTCTCTAAAATAGACTCATCCCCAGTCTCAGCTTCCCATTCAGCTAGCTGGGGCCATTCCCTACAGTAGATTCCTGGGGCTACTGGCCCAGCCAGGTCTCCTCCACCAACATTGTAAGGGGAAGTCCATGGTCAGTCACCAAGTAGGAGGCTGAGATTCCAGTCCCAGTCGTGCCACCAGCCTGCCATCTGGCACCTAACTTCTCTGATGCAGTTTTCTCATCTGCAGAAGGAAGGACCGGAGCTACATTGTCTCCAGGGGTCTTCCAGCCTTCATGGAATCTAGGTCTGGATGGCTGGAACCTTTGCCCCTCACCCTTTCTTCCCATCCCACCCTCTTCCTCAGAGAAGCTCATTAGCTTTGGGCCTCCCATGTTCAGGATGGGCAATTCTCCCTTCACAGCTCCTTTCATATGGAGCCCCTTTGGGCTGGCTCCTCGCCCTCCCAAGACCCCCAATTCTCTCACTTTCTCACCAATTTCTCCTCACAGCCTCCCTCAGGCGGTTCTGTGATACCCCCTTAGACCACTCTGAGTGGATGAAGGACACAATTCTTGCTAAATAAAACACTAGCCCCTCCACTCATCTCCTAGCCACTGTATATTTGTCAAAGCACGTGGGCTTTGCCATTGGGCAGGCACTGGCTGAGTCTGGTCTCCTGTTTACCAGGTGTGTGACCTTGAGCAAGTCACTTTCCTGACCTGAGGTTGTTTATTCTCATCAGTAAAAATGAGGCTGACATTGCTAACCTCATAGGTCGTAACAAGGTAAGGTGCTTAGCGCATTCTTTGGTACACAAGAAATGCTCAAACACTAGAAGCCAGTAGGGTTGTTTTGTGACCGGCCCCTCAGCCTCTGGCTCGGACACAACACACTGTACTAAGAAATCAGCTTGAGCCCCTACTGACCCCCCAACTCCTCTAACTCAGACGTGTGGGTGCTCTGGGGCAAGTTGTGGCTAAAAGAGAAGGGAGGATGTTTATTTACCCAACCCGAACAGAGACTGCCAATCTCAGCACTGCTGACATATTGGGCTGGAGGGTTCCTTGTTGGGGGGACCATCCTGTGCATTATGTATTATGTTGAGCAGCATCTCTGGCCTCTAGCCACTAGATGCTAGTAGCATCCTCCGAGTTGTGACAAGTTGTGACAAGAATATCTCCAGACTTTGCCAGATGTTCGTTGGGGGAGTAAATCTGTCCTTCTCTGTTGAGAAGCACTTTCCTAGAAGCCTGGGTGAGGCTGGGGACTACCGGAAAAAGGGTTGTCAGTCACTCTGATTCCAGATGGAGTTGCAGCGGATGACGTGTTGCGGCTTTAGGTGCCCCGTCTTGCAGGGTGCATTGCTTGGGAGGCAGGCCGCCTAGTTCTGACGTCAGCCTTTGGCCTGACTCCATGCAGCCTCATCAACCTCCCATTAGTCACATTAATGAGCAGTTGGCCTATTCTCCTCTTCTCACTCATTCCAGCCCTGCCTCGGGCTTAGGGACAAGTCACACCAAGTGATGAGAGAAATTCACATGTCCAGTCTGCTGGTCCTCCCATGAGCCCCACTGCCCTGAGGCCCTGGCTTCTTGCCCTTTAGATCTTGACCTTCTCCTCTGCCTCTGCCTACTCTGCTGCCTGCAGAAAGGCATTTGGTGGCCCAGGTACCCCCTCCAGACAGCCGAACAGTAAGTGCTTACTGACTGTCTACTGTGTCCCAGGCGCTGCCTCAGGTGATGGGGAAGCAGCAGAGGTCAAGGCAAAGACCTCGCCTGCAGGGTGCTTACTTTCCATGAGAGGAGCCCCATCGTGAGCAGATCAACTGTCATAGCGGAGTGGTGACTCGGACACCTGGACTCATGACTTTCTCTCTCCTTGACCTCGGTAGTTTGTCCCCCACTGCAACTCCAGCCCCAGACACTGTCATTTTGGGAGTCCAGGGAATTAATTTTGACAGTCTTCTGAACTAATGCTTGCTCTAGACAAGGAATCAGGAGAAAGGAAAGATGGAGACTCCAGGAGATCCTAGAAATGAGATGTCTGCATTTCTGTATAGGGGTGGATGGGGACTTGAGGCAAAGAGATGGCCACTGGGCTGATAGGGGAGAGGAGGGGAGGGTGGGCTGAAGGCCGAGCCCTTGTATACCGGGCACCTCCACCAAAGATAAATCTCAGCCTCTGTGTCCCGTCTGAATCCCTGGTGAGGTGTGCGCTGTCAGGTCCCGGGCTTCTGTATCTGTCTTGTTGCTTGTCCCTGTCACTGCCCTCACTGTCTCCACGTCTTCTTGTGTCATCTCTGAACATCTGGAAGCACCTGTCTCTGCAGTAGTGAGCCATGTGAGGGCTTTCCTCTTCTTTGCTCTTTCACCTGATACTCATGGATGACTCCACCCAGGACAGAAAGACTGACCATGTGTGAGTAAGGGGTGTGGAAAGCAGGGCTGACGTGAGAGAGGCAGGAAGGCAAATGTGAAGCTGGAGAAGAACCAGAATTTGAATCTCTTCCCATAATCTGAGCACCCAATCATCCCCCTCTCCGCTCCACCCATCAGAGCTCAGTCCTTCTAGAGTCCAGCCATTTGCTCCCTACCCCCCCAGAGCCCTGGAGGCCACCCCCACCCAGCCCCCACTCCCTCTGCTGGGGCTGGGTCAGGAGTCTGCCCCCTCTATGTTCCTTTTCTCAGATCCCACCCATTCGGCAGACACCCAGGGGCCTGGCTCCATGACGCAGCAGCTGTGGTCTCCCGTTATCAGGGCACCGCTGTGGGGTGGGGCGGTTCCATTTGCTTAAGGTTTAGGCCTGAGGGGCCCCAGCCCCCATGACGTCAAATATGGACCCATTTAAGCTGAGGGGACCACAGCCCATGGCCCCAAGCAGCTGTCCAACTCCGACATGGCCCAGCCAGCCCACTGCGTTCGCTCCACCTTTGGCCTCCAGTGCTGCCTCCTCATCCTTCGAGCTTCTTGGGAGGCAGGTAAGATGCCCTCAGAGGCAAAGGGGTCACCATAACACAGGGAGACAGAAGGCTGAGAGGGGTTGTTTCTTAGCACTTATGGGGTTGAATGACCAATGAAAGAAATGAACAGCAGGTGACCGTGCAGTGGGAAGGGGTGTGGGTAAATTGCCTAGGCTAGTCACTGCTCGTTTGCTGGCTAACGGGCAGGTAGGAGACGAAATCCGGCCTGTGCTTTGCTTCTCAAGACATGGCCGGCAAGGCTGCGTCCGCCCGGAGCGGGGCTCCCTCCGGTTTTCAGAGAGACACCGTACAGGCTGCTAGAGCAGGGGCCTGACGTTCGCTAAGTCTGCTGTGTGCAAGGAGCTCACAGGGGCTCACAGTACTTCGTCTCATTTTAGCTCCTCAAATCCCCTAAGGTGGTTAACAATATCCCACTTCATAGTTAGGAGAGTGTGACCCAGAGAGGTAAAGGGACTTGGCCTACTCTCCTCGTGCAGCTAGAGGGTAGCAAACAGGGATTCTGACACTCCACATTGCCTGCTTCCCTCCAGAGGCGTGGGGTGCATTTCTCTCCCAAAAACCCTGTTCTAGTAGATCTTGGTTCTACTCTGGAGTGTGGCCCATTTAATTAGTCTGGACTTCCCCACACCTGGCCAATACCAGCAGATGATGCTTACTGAGCACTTGCTGTGTGCTAGGCATTGTTCTAGGCACTTCATCCACGTTTACTTATTTAACCCTTAGAGCAACTCGATAAGGTATGTGTGGTTTTGTCCCCCTATGTTACGGTTGGGAAACATGCCAGGGCTTCGGTGAGAAAATATATATGGAAAAGTTTAATGAGCAAAACAGAACCTACAAGTTGAAGTGAAATCACCAAATTAGTTCACTTAGTTAAGAAAGAGTTCTGTGACTGACCCCAGGGAGTAGAGGCCAAACACAGGGGCAGCTGGGAGGGGACCTGGGTGATTTGAAGGAGGGTCTTCATAAGGCAGACATACACAAATAGATTCAGAAAGACTCTCTAGGTACTGAATAGGGTTATTCATGGCAACGATGTTGATGATTGCAAACCAGGGCCCAGAAAGTTGTGAGTCTGGATGCTCCAGACAGTATTTGGGGCAGGGAGGGTAGAAGCTTCTCTCTCTAATAGTGCTTGACTGAGGGTGATATTGGAGGAAGTTTCTCCTTCCCTGAGCTCAGGTCATGTTGGGGCCAGAAGGGATGGGGGCAAGGGGACCAAGTGTATGGTGGATGGTAGGGGCAGGGGCTGAGGAATCTTCAAGCTGCCTCTGCTAGGTCTCAGCAGTGCATTCTGTTTGTGCCCTGACTTGATGTCCTTCCACCTACCTCGAGGGTCTGGGGACAGAGGTACCAGAGCCATCCTCAGCCTCCCGACCTCCAGTCACTTCTCTCTGCCTTCCTGTCAGGCCGCTACCCCACCTGCTGCTCTCCACCGCCTTCTGTTGTGCTGTTGCCCAGGAAGAGGAATCTGTAGGTACAGAGCAGAAGGGCATGAGTCAGGAATCAACATACACATTCACTTTTGAGGGAGATTTGCTCTAGGACACAGACAGGTGCAGGGCAGACTTGAGATCCAAATTCTAGAACAGGACACTCTGGGCTCTGTGTGTATTGTCTGGGGAGACGGCCACTAGAACTTGCCTGGGTGGGATGGAGGGGAGGGCTGAGGGAAGGGCCAGGGCAGTGGACACTCAGATCCTGTAGAGAAGAGCAAGTGGATGATAGGTGGGGAGGGCTTGAGACTGGGATAAGGTTGGGATGGGGTCAGGTTGGAGCTGGACTGTGGGGCCGGCTGGGCACATGACTATGTCCAGCAGGGAGTGAGGCCAGGGTAGAGAGGGAAGAGTGATGACTGGGATGGATGAAGACCTTAGCCCACGGTTCCGGCCCTTCTCCCCCATCATTTATCCACAGGACTAGTCAATACCCAGACTCAGATAACTGGATCTTAGAAACCCAGAGTCTGTGTCATGCAGCCACAGAATCAAGAGGTGCAGAAACTAGATTAAATCATCTATGAGGGGAGCACAAGTGGGGCTGAGGTCCTGGAGAGAATCTAAAAAGGATGTTTTCCTATAATAAATGTTATTTAATTTATATGACAGAAATAATATATGCTCATTATAGAAACTGGAAAATTGAAAAAATGAGACAGAAAAATAAAATATCTCCTAATACTCCCCAGTTACCCACCGAGGCAACCATTTGAGTATATTTCTCTTTAGTCTTTTTATTCTGAGTTTTAGGTCACATATTGAGCTTATGTTCTATAGACATTTCAAGCATTTACCCATATTATTACAAATGGAGTAAGCCATTTTCTAGGGGCAGGACACCAAGAAACACCAGATATGCTCCTTTGGGTGAGGCTGCCCTGACAGAGACCCTACATCATGAGTCACCTAGCAGGATGCCCACCTTCTTTTCAAATAAGAGAATGAAACAGATTGAACAGACCTTTGGAACTGCACATAGTTTTGATGTTGTGGATTTGTTTTCATTCTTTAATGCAGGCTGAGCATCCACCTCCAGTGTCTTGTGCTAAATCCAGATTTTCCTCTCTGCCTATCAGTGACCAAAAAAGTTACTTTCAGGCCATTATTATAGTCAGTGAAATGAGTATCTCATGGTGAAAACTTCCTAGGGAACTAAAACTGCTATCAATGGTAGATTTACTGGGGAGAAGAGATGGTCATCTCATAGCAGGGGGGGGGGGGGACGGTGTTAGGCATTGATTTGCTTCATGGCTGAACTCAGAACCAAGGAATTCTTTGAGTTTGACTCCAGATTTTATAATCGATGGTTCCACAATTATGTGATGTAGATCTGGAATTCTAAGATCTAGTTATCTGAGCCTAGTTATTAATTATGTGGCCCCTGGGGTTAAATGACAGCCAGTATCCCAGAACTGGTGTGCTGCAGGACTTCTTTTAACATCTCAGGGGCTTGGGGCACCTGGGTGGCTCAGTTGGTTAAGCATCTGCCTTTGGCTTCGGTCATGATCTCAGGGTCCTGGGATTGAGCCCCACGTCGGGCTCCCTGCTCAGTGGGGAGCCTGCTTCTCCCTCTCCCTCTGCTGCTCCCTCTGTTTGTGCTCTCTCTCACTCTCTCTCAATCTCTTAAATAAATTAATAAAATTTAAACTTAATAAAATAAAACTTAAATTAAAAAAATAAAAAAAGAACATCTCAGGGGCTCAATTATTTCACAGGGCAGAAATTACCCTTTGGTTTTCCAACCTTTGGAGGTCACAGTTATGTTTGCTTTTTTACTTAATGTGCGTAAGGAAAGGTTGTTGGTCCTGTTTCTGAAGAGTTTTCATCAGTCTTAAAATATTCTCTCAATCACCCATTCAACAAATATGTATAAAGTGCTTCCTCTAGGCTGGGGACCTAGCAATGAATAAAACAAATAAAAATCCCTGCCATTGTGGGAAATATTCATTATATACTAGAGAATGATGAGTGTCATATTGATAAAACACAGCAGGGGAAGTGGCCCAGGAATGCAGGCTGCCCTTTGGAAGAGGTGGTCAAGGCCTCAGAGGTATATGGAGTAGGTGGGTCAGGAGAGATAGCAGGGGCTGCAGAAGGCCATGGGCTCAGGCTCCGCTTACTACCAGGAGAACAGGGCAAAGTATGAGACTCTTTCAAAGACTACAATGTGGATTTAATAAACTCTTTAAAGAATCTTCTATGCTCAAGCTGGTGCCGTCGACATCATTGTTATTTACAGTCGAGGATGTGGAGCTTTTGAACATTTAAGTGACCTAAGCAAGGATGCAAAGCTAGTGAGGGACAAAGTCTGAACCCTAATCCTGTCCTCTGATTCTTTAAGGCCAGTGGAATTTGCCACTGTACCGCTGCTGCTCATTTATTTACTCTATGTGTATTTATTCATCCCTTATCACATTTTAAAGCATCTGGGATAGGGATTTCCTGGGTGGCTCAGTCAGTTAAGCGTCCGACTCTTGATTTCAGCTCAGGTCATGATCGCAGGGTCGTGAGATTGAGCCCTGTGTCAGGCTCCGTGCTGAGTGTGAAGCCTGCTTCAGATTCTCTCTCTCCCTCTGCCCTCCCAACTCTCTCTCTAAAAAAAATTAAAAAGTAAAAAAAGTAAAAGCATCTGGGGTGTAGTGAGAAGCCTGACTTTGCCAATTATTTAATCTCTTTGAACTTCCTTTCCTTACCTATAAAATAGTAAGATCATATATTTGTCTCACAGGTTTGTGGTGAAGATTAAATAAACAAATGTAGAGACAGCATTCTTTAGGGGTTCCACAAATGCCAGTATTCTTCCTTTCCCAACAGCTGGGCTGACCTATAGTTTGTGTAATGTAGTCTTAACCAGTAGGAGCCTGGGCCTGGGAACCCAGAATGTGTGTTCAAACTCTGGCTCAACTTCTTACTTGGGGAGTGTCCTTGGGGAGGTTACTTAACCTCTCTGAACCTTGTTTGCTCATCTATAAAAAGGGGAGAATAGTGAATAGTTCTCAACTTCAAAGGGCTGTTGTGAGAAGTAAATGAGTTAATACATGTCCTCATTCATAAGACCTGCCTGTCTCACAGTAAGTGTGCAAGAAAGCTTGGCCACGGCTATTGCTGTGGGATTGTGTGCAAGTCACCATTCCTCCAGGGTGAAACTTGAAACTCAAGTTTCTTGGCTGTAAGATAGGGAGGCTGACAGCTTCTAAGGCACCTTTTGGGGGAGCTGTGAGATCAGTCACCCTAGAAGAAAATCCAGGAAGAGAATGTCTATGAGGCAACCACCTGAGCTCTTGGCCCAGAGAATGTGGCCAGTGAACAGCGGCTATCATTGGGAATGCTGCTGAGGGAATCAAAGAATGGAACTAACATAGTGGAGTGAGGGCCTGAAAATTCAGCCCTCCTTTCTCTCCCTAATCTCGAATCCCTTCAGAGACTTGGGCTTCTCTAGTACCCTCACCCTCTTCTTTTCCCACCCATATTTCTTTCAAGGAGTTCCCCAGCCCCTTACTCTCGTTGGCAGCAGGGAGGTGGGTGGATTGTGGTTTTCTATGATTGGGAATGGGTCCAGGTTCTGGTTGCCGCCTTGAGCTAACAGACTGGAAATCTCAGTTATGTAACAACGCTATCTCTCTCACTCTTTGGCGATCTCCTGGCTAGGTATCAGAGACATCTCCTCTGTCCCCATTGGTTGTTTTTCCATGTAATTAAGGTCCATATCTGTTCACTGATAGAGGTTTTTTTCTCTCACACCCTGTTCTTAAACATGGTCAGTCCCTTCCAGAATTCAGCTGCCTCGTTCACTCCTTTCAGGACCCCCAACCAGATATCTTTTTCTTTCAGGAGGGTGACCTTCATCTATCCCAGATGGCTTTAGGTGTGTGAAGGGGTGGGGGAGTCATTGGGGAACCATAAGGATTGAGTCATCTCATCTATTTCTCTGCATCCAGACCAAACTTTAACACCAAAATGGAAGTTTCCCATCTCCCTTTTCTATCCACCCTCCTTTCCTCTTCTTACCTTTCTCTCATTCATCATCTATGTCTACTTATTAATCCCTATGGGAAGTTCTGCCAGAAATCTTACCTCAGTCTCTCACACAGTTACATTTGGGATGGAGCTGGAATGTTATGGGAAGATGGAGATTCTGATATTTGTTCCCTTTCCTCTCAGCTCTGTCATGGGAAGGGAACTTCATCCCATAAGTATACAAACTCTAAAGGAGCATTTGTGGGGCAAAATGCCAGTCAATATCTGATCTCAAAATCTTATGATTTGATAGGCATGGCAGGAGGTAGAGGTTGACAGGCACACAAATAACTGTAATGTCAAGTTGAAGGGTATTAACAAATAATTTTTTGAGCACTGAGATGAAGCTAGATCTTATCTGCTTGGAAGGATCTGGAAAGATGCCATAAATCCAGAAAGGTCTGAAACTGAGAACTGAAGAGTAGAGGTGGAAAAGAGGTGAGGTGGCTACTTGCTGAAGGCACAGCCTGAAGAAAGGTCCAGAGACTAGAGGAGAAAGTGGGGATTATATATCATAGTATTCTGAGGATACTGGCTGGGGAGATATATCTAGGGTAATAAAGGGATCCCTAGAAACAGAAGTGGACAGAGAAGCAAGGAAGAACATAATGGAAATTTTTATTTGCTTTTCTTCCTTCACAGGTGCTATCACATTTCAAGTACTTCAGAAAACTGGTGATTCCCCAGCATCTGATCATTTGTTCCCACCTACTTCAGGCCTTGTTTATAGTACACCCTCTGATCATATTGCTCTCCATTCAGGCCACAGCCCTCTAGACCTCAGTAAATCTACAGAAACCCATAAGCTAAAACACCATTGCAATACTACACACCGTTTCAAGCCAACTTACAATCCTATAGATAATTCCCAAAACTCTACAAGTCATCAGGAAGTTCCTCCTACTTCTGAGAAAAACCCCAGCAATCAAGGAAAAGACCCAAATGTCCAGAATGAACACTCTGTTGATCCTACTGACTCTACTAACACACATAAAGGATGGTCTGGTACAAAACATCCAATCACAGCACCCAAGACCAAAACAGCTTGCACTAAGACCAACAAAAACAAAACAGGTCCAGGAAACCAACATAAAACTGTAACACCTTCAGGAAACATCAACACACGTGCTCACTTCGGCAGCACATATACTAAAATAGGAAACATCAACACTACTTTAGACAGTAAAAGCATTACTTCACACAAGACCATAAGTCCTGTCCACAATGCGGTCAGTCTAGAGAGCAATAAAATACTTACACCCTCCTCAGGCAAAAGCATAACAGCCACAGATGTATCATATGAGGCTACAAGAACCCCAGAAATGTCAAAAAGAGCTGAAGATCATAAAACAGTTGCTAGTTCCAGAAATACAGTTGCCTCAGGCAAGACTGTGATGAAGACTACAGAACACATAAACAGGACCACATCAGCCATTGAAAAGACCACACAAATGCCAGCCACACTTACAATAAACAGACATAAGACCACATCAGCTCATAAAAATATCACAAGATCACTAGGAAACCCAGTGGAAAATGGAAAAGTGGCCACATTGCCTTATAAGAAGAACCCAGGAGTTCCAGCAGAGCCTACAAAACATGGAGAAGAGACTAAATCAACCGATGAGAAGACCACAACAACCAAAGAAAAGTCCAAGAAACATGGACAGAACAGCACTCCCTCCAGCAGGAAGACCACGAGAGCCTCAGAAGAGTCCAAGGACCATGGGGGGAAGACCACCAGAGCCC
>NW_022589734.1:113574-181314 GCF_004348235.1 Phoca vitulina | reverse complement strand
CAATGGGAAGACCACCAGAGCCCCAGAAGCGTCCAAGGACCATGGGGGGAAGACCACCTCGGCCATTGGTTCTTTTACACTCACCACATCTCACATGGAGCTGAGTTCCACCATGTCAGAGACCCCAGGCAACAAAAGCCATCCATATCAGAACAAAGATGGCTCACAGAGAGGTCTTCATGCTGGAGGAATTAGAAAGAATGATTCATTCCCTGCATGGGCCATAGTTATTGTGGTCCTGGTGGCTGTGATTCTCTTCCTGATGTTCCTTGGCCTTATCATTTTGGTAAGGGAGAGGGATGCTACAGGGGAGCGAACCCATGAGATAGGGAGTTGACAAGGGATTATGGATCTGAACCAGAGGGAGTAATTAGCTCAGAAAAAGAGGCATGGTAGTGGGCGGGGGGTGTGGTAATAGAGGGGTAATGGTGGTGAAAACTATGGGGCAAGACAATGATGCATGGGGCATGAACAATGGCATTGGAAAGAAGTCTCTGGCTGAGAAAAAAGGGTGTAGAATAGGGGAAAATTGGGGTTGGAGAAAGAATCTGGGATGTGAGAATAGGGTAAATTAGGATAGGGAAAATTGGACAGAGGAGAAGGAAGCAGGAAGGGAGGAATTGGAGATGAAGTCTGGGACTTAGTGCATTGGATCTGGGGCTGGAATAAGGATCAAGGCTTGGATGGAATCTTGGGAAAGGAGGAAGCTAAATGTCTAGGGTCAGGAGGAATAAAATCAAAGGATTATGGGTGTTGAGGAAAGCAAATGACATAGCAGATGAAACCCATTCCTCCTTTCTCCTAATCACAGGTCTCCTATATGATGAAAACACGCCATGCACTGATCCAGAACAAGGACAATGACCCAGAGGATGATGGGGGTCCTAACTCCTACTCAGTCCACCTGATGGAGCAGCAGACTCTTGGAATGGGCCAGATCGCTTCCCCACGGTGATCCTTTAGAAAGTGCCCTGCTCTTCCATGCCCTTCCTAAGATGAGGAATTACTCACAATTCATATTTCCTGGACTCCAGGAAGGGCAAAGTACTGACAGTTAACAGCATTAACACTTCATCAGCTATGTTCTTATTGAAACTGATCTAAGGATGAGATGATAAGCAAGAAGGATGTGACTCTGGGAGATATAAAAGAAAGAATGAATAATATGAGCCTGTGTTCTCTGTAGAAGATGATGGTCTCAGAATGAAAAGATGTTTGACGGCCATATGGGGTGGGCACCAATACTGGACACTGAGTCTTGGGAAGGGTAGCCTAGCTAAGGGAAGTCTGGGGGCCTTAGAAGGCAATGCCCCAGATCTGACTGTAAGTTGGGTTTCAGGACCCATCTATAATATTTCTATCTATTACTTAGACTTTGTGTGTAAGCAGGCTTGTCTTTGAGTTCCCAGGACACTTGTCCTCCTCCTTTTTAAAATGGAAAAGTAGGATCTGAGAAGAAAAGAGGACTTACTTCCTTCACTGTCTCTACACCTGGGAGAAAGGAAAATTCCAGAAAAGATCATAAATATCTCTCATCTAGATGGTTCTTCCCTCATCCTTCTGAATCCTTTCATTTTTCTAAGTGTCTATAGTAGGCATCCTGCTGGTTTGGCTTGCTGGGTTGTGGGTGGCATGCAGGGAAGGATTTTTGTTCGGCCTGCAGTGTTACCCATTCATCCCCATCAGGCTTTCCCTGATGGTGTTCCCCACTCATCATTTATTTTCCTGTCTGTTCTACCAAAAGCCAGTCTGGGCTTTTTCCTGGAGGAGTCACTCACCTTCTCGATTGCCCGCATTTTCTCTCTTCTCACACTTTCACCCCAGATTCTGATTTTCCAACTTGTAGGCATCTCATCTGGATTTTCTCTCCAACTTATTAAAGCCCTTCTACCTATTACTGATTTGGCAGAGGGGGAAAGAGTAGACAGATAAATAGATACCTCCCTATCTATTGGTCTTTTTATAATAAAGTATAAAATATTTGTAAAGTGAGAACATCATAATTACTGGACTATCAGTGGGGAGAAGTCCTGGCTGGTGTTCCTGACTCTGGCTGTGACCTTACAGATGACCTTAATCAGGAGTGGTTAGAGAATAGGAATTCTTTGGAGGGTCATGGAAGAGGAGGTTGAATTTCTATTGCTCCTAAGATGAGTCACTCCTGAGTTCCTGCTGGGCTCATTTGCATGGTGACAAAACAAGGAGAAAATGTGTTAATTAATAAGAAGTATAAGACATAGTTACCACCTGAGACACCAATTTAAGAAAATTAAAATTAAATACATAATTCAATAACAGTTATCACAAAGCAATACTACACAGAATAAAACAGGACTCTAATGAATTAAACCCAATATTTATGGGCAACTACTACATCCCAAATTTATGTTAGGACACTAGCCCTGCTCTAAAACCATTCCACGCCCAAATGTCCGTCCCAGCAGAACCACTGCCCATCATCCACATAGCCTTGGCTCTCACTCTTACCAAAGGAGGATCAGCAACTTCCTTGAGCAGAAAAGACACTTCAGTTTGTCACAGTCCTTCCAACTTGAACTTCATTTGGAATCAAAAAGCAGTCACTGTTTGCTACTTTTGGCATTCCCATTTGCAGGAAGCTAGAAGTCTACCACGGATGGTGGTCCTAATGTGGACACTCATGAGTTATCTGCCAGGGTCCACTCTAGGCTGGGTGGGCCCTCAGGCCTCAGGATCTCTCGGACTCTCCCACCAGAGTTCTGCTCTGCTAAAGGCAGGATTGTAGCTTGGATCCCAGAATGTTGGCATGTCAGATGTCAGAGGGACCCCAGAGTTGGGTCCCTGGAAAGAGCCTTGAGGCAGAGAGGGACACCTGGGATCTGGAAGAGGGCTGGGGTGCCTGAGGAAAAAAATGACAAGGATGCCAGGTTTTTAGTCATCTGGGCACATGGCGACTCAGCATGTGGCAACTGTCAGGACAGGAGTGTCACTCTTTCTCAGAAGAAAAGAAGATACCGCCTATCCCTAGCCTCTAACCATTGAATTTTTCCACCCTGGACCCTAATTTAAAAAACAAAACAAAACCAAGCAAGAGCACATCTGCCCACCCCCCCAACCCCACCCCCACCCCTGGGGAGTGCCAAACATCCAACCTGACAAGGCAGCCAGATGGAGCCCTGCGGGTCAAAGGGTGTATATTCAGGGAGTGTAGAGGGCTCTCCAAACGCAATAGGGACTATGGGCCCCAGCACAGAGGCTGACTGTCTCCTTTCCCACTTCTCTCCTCCCCTACTAATGCTCACTTTGAAATCTAGGGGGAAGTCCTCTGACAAGCTCCAAGGATGGGCTCTCATTAGAGAAAATTACATAATGAGCGGTAAGGAGGGAATGGCTCCCTCCTCACAAGCTTAACGCCACGCCCCACCCGGACACCCCGAGGACAGATCAGTGCCCAAGACCCCTAGAGCTGAGGTGGGCGCCAGGTGCGAGGGCAGAGGGGTGAGCCCGGGCAGGGCCGGCCAGGATCTGGGGTGAGGGACAAGGGACCAGGGCAGCGGGGACTCCGGTGTCCCTGGGTCCCTGAGTATGCGGCCCTCCCTTCTTCCCTCTAGGCTCCACTTGGCTCGAGGTTCCTGGATCTCGCTCCGTAACTGAGCGGATCAGTGGTTCACAGCCGGCACCCCTTCCCCCCCCCAACCCCGGGGCGCCCCTTCTGCCGCCGCGGACGACACGCGGCCACCAGCCAAACTGTGAGCCTGGCACAGCCCCCGGCTCTCGCGGGGTGCAGTGCCCAGCGCTCCCTTCCACTCGCGCACATCGCACGGTCGGTCAGAAAACGAAAGTCTGCGCGGTGCTTGCTCTCAGCGCATCACGTACTTCCATCCTCTGACAACTCTGCGGGTTCTTTCTTAGTACACTTGTTTGACAGACAGCAAAACTGAGACTCAGAGAAGTGCCCGTTCAAACCCACACAGTTCCTGAGAACAGAGATTTTTCTCCCACTCCAACGTCACTCCGTTCCTTAGTGTAACTTGGCAGCATGAATTGGATGGGTGGGACGTTTCGGGGACCACCTAAGGCACAGAGCGTTATCGAGGTTTGGCAAGAAAGCGTCCAGCTCCTTCTCCCACAGTCCAGGTCTCCCGTCCAGCCTCTTGGACTTCCCAGAGCTTTGTTCTTCTGGCCCCACAGGGCGGGGCTCTATCCTGACAGCCTCTGTCGCCTTCTGAGACTCATTCTCTGGCCTCAGGGTCACAGTGCCCCACCCGACCACCGCGCCGCCCCCCCCCCCCCCCCCCCCCCCCCCCCGCCCAGCGCCCCCCCCCCCCCCCCCCCCCCCAGCTGACTGTGCCAGTGCACCTGCTCCTGGACAGTGACTGCCAGCAGGGTAAGAAGATTCAACGATTTGGGACCCAGTCACCCTCATTTTCTCCCTGCTGCCTCCTACAAAGTCCTCTGCTCCAGAAATGAGACATCCCCAGAGAAAACAGATTTTTGCTGACTTCTGGCCCCAAGGGTGGGTCTCCTTTCCTCTGACAGGTTTGATCCTCTTGCTCTCTCTCCCTCCCTGTGCCAGAGATGCCTCTCCCTGGAGAGGGAGGGCCCAGAAGTTGTGGCTCCCCCACACCCCCCTGCCCAGCAGCACCTAGAAAGCCCACGGCAATAGCCAACAGAGACAGGAAAATGAGCCGGGCATACTGTGCAGCAAGTGTTGGAACCCAAGAGTCCAGCCGTCCCACTCCCTGGCTCCCTACTACCATGGAACTTACCCCAACTGATCTTACTCCTCCCACAACCCTGGCTCTAGCAAGCTTTTGAAACTAGGTGATGGACATTAAGGAGGGCATGTGATATAATGAGCACTGGGTATTATATAAGGCTGATGAATCACTGACATCTACCTCGGAAACTAATAATACATTATATGTTAATTAATTGAATTTAAACAAAAAAAATTAACATTAAAAAAAAAAAAAAAGAAACAGGCCTGGGTGGTATTTTTTCTTTTTTCTTTGATATTTGTTTCTTGTGGCCTCCCTCTGGTCCCTCCCAATGACTCTCCCCTGGAGACTGTTGTCTTACACATTCTATTCTCTTCCTTCCTCTCTTTCTGTGAACCCCTTCAGCTTGAACCATTATTACTGCACATGACTTCCAAACTCATCTCTAGCCTGTCTTTGCTCTGAAATCCAGTCCTGTATTTCCAGGCTTATTTTTCCCATAACATCTTCACTTGGATATCACGTCATATTGAACATGACACACATGTATTTGTCCAGCAAACATTTTTGATCATTTCCTCCATGCTAGATCGGAAGATACATCAGTGAACAAAGCAGCAACATGTCCTGCCTTTAGGGATCTCACAGTCCACTAGGAAAGGCAGATATCACAAAAGGAATGACACATAAATACAGAAGAGTAACCAGTGTACAAAAATGCTAGCAGGCACCGCCTCATCTTCCCACCATCAGGTCTTTATAGTTTCCCTCATCTCCATCCATTCTCTCCCTCCCTGCTCCCTCTTTACATTGGAGGAGTCTCACTCTAACCTGAGCTCTGGTTCCCATCCCACACTTCCTGCCTTTCAGTAGGTTTCTCCCCGCCACCCACACACTGTCTACTTCTCCTTCTCCAGGGTCCTTCTCATCAGCATCCAAACAAGCTCTAGAACAGTGTGCACAAGAATCACCTGGGAGAGATTCTATTTGTCTACTTATTTATTAAAAATTTTTATTTTTTATTGAGGTACAACTGATATACAACATTATATTAGTTTCAGGTGTACAACAAAATGATTGGATATTTGTATATATTGAGACATGATCACAATAAGTCTAGTTAACATCCATCACCACATATAACTACAATTTTTGCATGTGTGTGTTGAGAACTTTTAAGACCTACACTCTTTGCAACTTTAAAATATACGACACAGTATTATTAACTATAGTCACCATGCTGTACATTATATCCCCAGGACTTACTTATCTTATAACTGGAAGTTTTACCTTCTGATCCCTTTTACTCATTTTGCCCACTCCCACTCCCTGCCTCCAGTAACCACCAATCTGTTCTCTATATCTAGAGCTGTTTTGTTATAGCTTCCACATATAAGTGAGATCATACAGTATTTGTCTTTCTCTGTTTGACTTACTTCGCTTAGTGTAATGCCTTCAAGGTCCATCCACGTTGTCACAAATGGCAGGATTTCCGGGGGCGCCTGGGTGGCTCAGTCGGTTAAGCGGCTGCCTTCGGCTTGGGTCATGATTCCAGGGTCCTGGGATCAAGCCCCATGTCGGGCTCCCTGCTCAGCGGGGAGTCTGCTTCTCCCTCTGCCTCTGCCTCTCCCCCTGCTTGTGCTCTCTCTCTGTCAAATAAAGAAATAAAATCTTTAAAAAAAAAAACAAAAAACAAAAAACAAATGGCAGGATTTCCTTCTTTTTTATGGCTGAATAATATTTCATTTCATACATAGGAGATTATTTCTAAAATGCAGGTTTGGGCCCTTGTCCCTTGGGGTTCCTGAGTCAGTAAGTTAGGGGTAGGGGCTGGGATCTGCATTTTAACAAGCTCCCAACCTGTGGTCCAGGGGCCACACTTTGAAAAGCTCTGCTCTTCCAGCATCCATCTTAACAAGCCTGTATCTTTCCCAGCTCTGCCCTCTGTCATTGCCAAGTTTCTTGAAATAATTCCCTATAAACACTATCTCCATTCTCTCATCTTCTACTCATTGCGTATATATTTCCTTTGCAGATTTTATCAGAGTAACTCATGTAAATAGTTTTAGAAGTCCAGTAGTCCTACAGGCTCATTACAAAAAATACTCATCTCTGATGCATCCCTCCTTTTCACATCTGATCCTTGCTGTTCAGAGGCAGCAACTCCCAACTTTTAGCTTTTTCTCCTGGTATTTGCACCTACAGACTTAAACATCACATTCGTATTACATTCCTATTCATAGATTTTTAACAAAAGACCTTAAATGAATCTTTTATTGGGCTAAATAATATTGCAAGACTCAAAACAGCTTCTTGTCCCAATTTTGCCTCCAAAAAGACTTAATAATTTATATGTATCCAGTATCATGTGGAATGAATTTTTCAAAACAAAACAAATTTTTAAAATTCGAATCTTCTTATCAGTTAACTTAATTTTTAGCAGCAATTATTAAATAAAATGAAAAAGAAATTCTCTAATAGCAAATTACACAAGCCCAAGAGAGAATTATCCACGTCTATTACCCTAGTGTCTTAGAACATAATTTATCTAGCAATTGGTTTGCAAATTTTAAAATCAACTGCATTAAGACATGACAGCACATTTGCTGTTAACTCCTGCTTGTGTCTTAAGAAAGCTCTTACTGAAAGAAAAAAAGTTTCACAGGTAGCGGGTGCAGACTGGTGATTTAGGAAATTGGCAACTAAAAATCACAGTCTTTATTAGCATTGCCAGCCACAGCTGCAGTGAAGTATGGAATGTTCTTCAACATGCTCCAAGTCCATGAACTGGCATGTCAGAATTCTTCCTTTTCTTTTTTGCAAAGCAGAATATTAGCAGAGTTTTCTGAATATGCACCTTCCTCTTCATCAGCTCTGTGGTGGGGACACCAGCAGGCTCAGCCTGTGGTGTTGTTGCTGATCTCCTCTTCCTCCTCCTCCTTTTTTTTCCTCAAAAATTTTATTGTGGTAAAACATGCATAACCTAAAATTTACCACTTTAACCTTTTGAAGTGTACGGTTCAGTGGCATTAAGTGCATGTGCATGGTTGTACAACCTTTGCTGGTGACTTCTTCCTGAGTCCCCCTCCTAGAATCACCACACTCAGGCCCTGTTTTGCATCCGTGCTGTCCAGGTACTTGAAACGTGGGTAGGGGCAGATGTCTGATGCTACAGCTTGGTCTTGCTGCTCATACCCTTCCAGAAGCTGTTCTAGAGCAGCACAGCTCTAACCTCCATGGGCCCCTGGTGTGCTAGACTTTTCCCTGCAGCCATGTAGTCATTTCTGAATAGGTGAACTAAGACTTGAACAACCGTTTTCTCATAACCAGGTGAATAAATCTTAATGTCCTTATAAATGTTTTCTTTTCTGAATAGAGTGCTGCCTGATCAATTCTTGTGCCAGCAATCTAGAGGCTTTCCCTAAGCATTCAACTGCCTGTTGAAGTGGTCCTCATTTTCAAACATGTTGGCTGTTGATAGAATTGTGCAGTCTTTTCCAGATCTACATTTTCTATGAGCTTTCCAGCTAGTTCCAGGGCCTGCTGTGCTGGGAGTGCTGTTCTCATGAGTGGGGGGAGGGGCAGAGGAGAGAATCTTCAAGCAGACCCTCACCGAGCAGGAAGCCTGACATGGGGCTGGATCTCATGACCCATGAGATCATGACCTGAGCCAAAGCCAAGAGTTGGACGCTTAACTGACTGAGCCACCCAGGCGCCCCCATCAGTTGGTAGTTTCTGCATGTCCTTCAACATTATGCCTGTTGCTCAGAAGCTTTGTTTTTCCATATTCAGAAGTGGCACTGTCATAATCTGGCTTCCATTAAAAAAAGCAGTTTTCAGGTGTATCTCCGCTTTGATAAGATGTTAATTTCTCTTTTGAGCCACGTTTCCACAGTCTGTCCCTCACGTGAAGGGCAAGAGAGCCTCTTCCTTTTGGGCCCTGAAAGAGCCCTAGTTAGTGATTCATAGATTTGTTTGTTTGCTTGTTTCTGATGTTATCTATTTACTTATTCATTGTCTTTCTCCCTTACTTGAATATAAGCATCATACCTATATTTTACCACTATGTCCCATGCCTGGAATGCCACATGCCTTACAGAAGCTTCTTAAGGAATATTTTTGAATGAATGAATGAGAAGTACTGGACACAGAGAATGCCTATCAGAGAGAAACTTAGATCAGTCTCCTAGATTCTTCTCTAATCCATTCCCACTGCTACCATTGCTCTAGCACTTTATACTAAAAATTAAATAAAGGAAAGAAAGACATCATCCCCAGGATCTTCCCCTACCGTTTCCCTGCATCTCTTTATTGAGAGAACTTGTACTTACTGCCTAACACATTAGTTCTGACCTTGACTGCCTACAGAGAGCCTGCAACTTCTGGCCTCATCCAAAATTTACAGACTGACTGGCCTTCATTTCATGATAACAACCCATGGGCTCTCTTCAGGAAGGGACAGTATGCTGCAAGTCCCAAAGGGTAAAGGGGGGATTTGCACTTGAGGGTCTCTGCTCAAGTGCCCTCCCATTTTGGTGTGACCTACTCCTTATTTCCACTTAGCTAAGGGAATACTGCTGGGGAGATCTGTCCACATGACCTCTATGTTTTCAAACAACACATTTTCTCCTTCATCCGAGCTCCAATAATCCTTAGTGTTAGAGAGATGATATGCAGTTTCTATTTGTGTTGCCTCCTTAGCATGGGTTAAATAAGAAGATTCACCTAGGCAAATAGAGGACAAAAAAACCCACAAAAACGAAAAAACTGAGGACCCTGATTAGTAAAATTCTTGAGGAAAGAAGAAAATACAGAGGTGATTGATCAAATGATTCATTCATTCAACAGAACATTTGAGTCAGCAGTCATGCCCATGGCATCTGCATAAAAAGAAAAAAAAAAAAGTAAGAGGAGAGAACTACCATAGCTGCGCCCTATAAGGTACATGCTTCCACATGCAGGGTTAACTACAGTCTGGGTACCATAGTTCTGCTGACTCAACAGAAACAAGAATGACAGGTATGTGCAAGGCTCCTAATTAAATATAAAAAAGTGTACAAGTGGGGGGCGCCTGGCTGGCTTGCTCAGTACAGCAGTCAGTGGAGTGTGCAACTCTTTTCTTTTTTAGGACTTTATTTATATGAGAGAGAGAAAGAGAGAGGGCATGAGCAGGGGAAGGGGCAGAGGGTGAGAAAGAAGCAGACGCCCTGCTGAGCACAGAGTCCACACAGGTTCAATCTCAGGTCCCTGGGATCATGACCTGAGCTGAAGTTAGACGCTTAACCAACTGAGCCACCCAGGCGCCCCAAGTGTGTGACTCTTGATCTCGGGGTTGTGAGTTCAAGCCCCACATTCAACATAGAGATTACTTAAAAAAATACCTTTAAAAGAAATACAAAAGTGAGTGTTATTATTCCTGAATAAAAATTAATGTACTTTAGGGAGGATTATAGCTCCTGGGCCCACTGCAACTTTTGAGCCCTCCACGTCCTTGATCACAGCTTCTGGGCACACTACCAAGACAACCACAGCCTCAGGGGCCACCGCAGAGTATGTCTCTACAATGGACTCCTCCACAGGCCTCAGAGCAACTCAACCTCTCAGACCATCTCGGTCTCCACCACAGCTTCTGAGACCACCACAATCATCACCACAGCCTCTGAGGCTACCATGCCCTCCACCACAGAATCTGTACCTACCATGACCTCTAACACAGCCTCTGATGCCACTACAGTTTCCACTAAAGCCCTTGTGACAATTGCTAAGTCTGTGCTCTCCTCAGTCACTCCCAATAACTGCCGAGACCACCACAACATCTGTGTCCATCACAGCCTCTGAGAGCACCGCTTCCTCCATGATGACATTTGTACCCACCATAGTCTTCACTATGACCTCTGAAATCACCACAGATCCTAGGGCCACCATAGATTTCACTGCAGCTTCAAAAACCACTGCAGAATCTGTGTCCACCACAGGCTCTGAGATCACCATGCCCTCCACATTAATATCTATGCCCACAATGGCCTCCTTCTCTGCCTCTGAAATCTCCATAAGCTTGGACACCACCATAGCTTCTACTACAGCCCCTGCAATCATCACACCTTCCACTACAATGTCTGTGCCAACCACTTCCTCCAACACTGCCTCTGAGACTACCCCAGTCTCTGAATCCACTGTGCTCTTCGTCACAGTCTCTGAGGTCACCAAACCATGTCTTCCATAATAATGCCTGGGCCCATGACTACCCCCAAAATAAGCTCTAAGATCACAAGAGCCTCTAATACCACCATGGCCTCCTCCACCAATGCTGAGAACACTTTTGTTTCCACTGAAGCTTTGGAGAGCGCTCTGGCCACTACAACAGCCTCAGAGATGACTAGGGTTTCCATTAAAGCCTCTGTCACAGCTGTAGAGTCCGTGCCTTCCACAACTGCTGAAAGACCTGTTAAAACCACCACAGCATCTGTGCCCACCACATTCTTCGCCATAGCCTCTGAAGCCATCACAGGCCTCTGAGACCACCAAAGATTCTGACTCCACTATGGTCCCTCCCACCACTTCTAATACCACCAGATCCTCCACCATAGCATCTCTACCCGTGACAGTCTCTACTACAGCCTTTGAGTCCACTGTGGCCTTCAGCATAGTCCCTGAGACCACCACATTTTCCACAATAATATCTCTGCTCCTCATAGCTTCTACCACAGGCTCTAAGAACACAACAGCCTCTGAGACCACCATGGTCTCCACCATCACTGCTGGGACCACTATCATCTCCATTGAGGCTTCTGAGATCACTCTGGGTTCTTCCGTAACATCTGTACCCACCATACTCATCACTGCAGCCTCTGAGACCACCAGTGCTCCCAGCACAGCTTCTGAGATAATCACATCCTCCACCACAATGTCCATTCCAACCACAGCCTTCAGCATAGCCTCTGAAATCACCATAAGTTCTTCAGCTATCCCAGTCTCTGAAATAACTTCTGAGGCCCTCAAGTCCAGCATTACAGCATCTGTGCCAATGACAGCCTCTATCCCAGACTTTGAGGCCTCTGGGGCCTCTACCAAGGTCTCTGAGACCACCATGGCTTCCACAATTATATGTGGGCCCACAACAGTCTCTAAGAACACAGTTTTTGAGACTACTATGGCCTCTACCACCACCTCTCTGAGACCACCATGGCATCTACCATCACTGCTGAGACCACTAAGATCTGGACTGATCTCTCTGACAGCACTGTGGCTTTGACAGAATCTATTAAAGTCTTTGTGACACTTGGAGAATCTGTGACCTCCACAATAATTCCAGCATCTGCAGAGACCCTGACTGTCTCAACCACAGCTTCTAAGAGCCCCATAGTTTCCTTCTCGGCATCTGGGCCTACCATATTTTCTTCCACAGATTCTGGGGACACCAAAGCTTCCACCTCACCTTCTGGACCCACCACAGCCTCAGAGGTCACCACATCTTTAGTTTTGGCCTCATCACCCACCTTGGCCTCTACCTCTGCCTCAGGGGTCCCCACAGTCTCTATCAGGGTCTCTGGACCTTTAATGGTCTCTCCCATCACCTTGGTGCCCATCAAGGCCATTGACTTTTCTACTCAGTCCATCACCAACACAGCTGTATCAGGTTCTGACCACCACGTCTTCTCTAAGCACACACACTTACCTCCAGTGTCAACCATCACCTTTTTGCCTGTTTCTGTCATTTCTGCTCTAGACTCTAGTCAAGCCATCACTCCTGTTAGATATACTTCTGTTCTCTCTTCTTGAATCCTATTGATTTCTACTCTGGTCTCACCTTCTTTTGCTCAGGGTCCATCATTTCCAACCCAAACAGAAACACTTCTTTGCAAGTTTCTCCCCCCATCCCCAACACACAAGTTAATTATATTCCGTCACTTCTGCCTAGAGGGAACTCACCTTAACTCTGTGACAAACACCCTAATTTGTCAGATACTGTCATTTCCATGCCAAGCACAATCAGCTCTGTTCCACCCACCACCTGTGACACTGCCATCCCATCTTCAATATATTGAGCCCTGGTCCAGGGACTACAAACTACACTTCATGGGCCAAATCTGGCCTGTTACCTGTTTTCCCAAATGAGGTGTTATTGGAACACAGCCACATGTACTCCTTTATATCTATAGCTGCTCTCCAGCTACTTTGCATACTTGTGGCAGAGACTTTGTGACCCAACTAGCTTAAAAACTTACCATCTGATGACCCTTTACCAACCCTTGCTCCAAGTTTGGTTAAGACCAAAAAATGATTTTTTTCATCTCTGGCACATGCTCCGAATAAAACCACCTCTGCACTTGCCATCAGCTCTCATGCTGGATGTGATTCTACCCACTTTGTCCTGAGCTACCCAGTGCCATTCCAGTGACTGACACTGTTCTTGTATCAGTGTAAGCACTTCCAGTCTAAGCACAACCCTTGCTGCTGATGCCACCTGCTCTAGGTATTAGGTCCTCCCGCCTTGTTCTGAGTCCAGCCTCTCCTTCCCTAGGGCCAGCCTCCTCCCTGTGGTCAGGTTCTTCCACATATGTTCTGAGCACACTCACCTCACCTTTGTTGACCACCATGATTGTGTTAGATTATGTCACCTGTGCTCCCAGCCGTGGCCACTGTCTCACCCTCAGTAAATCTGATCCCATCATCCCTTCCTCTAGCAATGGCCTTATACCTTAAATGTGAGTACATTATAAGAATATCAGACCCTATCTCTTATCCCAGCCTACCCTCCCTATTTGGCTGATCACTTCTAAAATTGAATAAATCAATCCCAGTCACGTTTCCTCAATCTTAGTCTCCACCATCACCAGCACCACCAGTGGACATAGCCTACCTCCTCTTCTCTAAGACACTCACCTCTCTCTGAGGCCCTCATGGTTTCAGGTGAATCACTTTCCACCATCTCTCCTCCCACCACAACAGCTCTTCTCAAACCACCACCACCATTAGTGTGTTAGATCAATCCCTCTGCTCTAAGTACACCTGCCTCCTCTCCAATTATTGTCACTATAAATGCATCATATCATGTGATCTGTTTCCTAGGCACCAGGACCACTGGAACCAGACCAACCACCCCCATGTCTGTCACCATGGCCCCTGCAATGGACTCCATATCCCCTGCTACCAGGAATTTTGTCCCTGAGATGGACCCAAATACCTCGGACCTGGGCACATCCGCTTTTGGAGCACCATCTATCAGCTCTGTTCCAAATACCAGGAACACCGGGATGAGATCTACCCAGGAGCCAACTACCACTCCCGGAAGCAGTACACTTCACATAAAATAGACTCAGTCACCACGGGCACGGACACAGTTACCATGAGCCAAATGCCAACATGGGACTAAGCCAAGTAGATATTTGTAGCCCTGGGGCATCATCCTCATCTCTCTGTCTGTAATTGTGGTGGGTACTGGTGTTAGTGGGACTGAGTTTTTGCCTGGTAAGTTACTGTGAGTAGAGATGGAGGAACTAATTACATGATGGATCATGAGTAGGAATAGAATAATGAGAATAGGACCACTAGGATGTTCAGAACAAGAGAGCGGTGTGTGGAGAGTCACATACATCCTAGCCCAGTCAACATAAGAGCATCAGGAGCATACCTCTAGCCTCACAAATCAGCTTTATCGGCTCATTGCAACAAGAGAGACTGTACACCAGAGTTGGACTAAGGAGCTTTGTACCAAACTAAGGAAAAGAGTCATTATAGTGTTGGGGGAGTGTGGAGTTTTGGTTAAAAGCAGCAGAGTTAAAAGTTTTGGTTAAATGCAGCAGAGTTAAAAGTTAAATGCAGCAGAGTATTAGTAAGCTTACAACAAAGCAGGATGAGTACAAGGGTCAACAGGAGCTCCAGAATGTGAAGTGGACTCAGTTTCCTTGGAGATAACAAAGTTACAATAGATGGGGAATGCTGTTATAGTTGACCCTTGAACAACGTGGAGGTTAGGGGCACTGACATCCCTCACAGTCAAAAATCTGTGTAATTTGTGTCTCCCCAAAAACTTAACTACTAATAGCCTACTGTTGACTGGAAGTCTTACCAATAACAAACAATTGATTAACACATATTTTGTATGTTATATGTATTATACTGTATTCTTACAATAAAGTAAGCTAGAGAAAAGAAAATGTTATTAAGAAAATTCTAGGGGCGCCTGGGTGGTTCAGTCAGCTAAGCGTCTGCCTTTGGCTCAGGTCATGATCCCAGGGTCCTGGGATCGATCCCTGCACTGGGCTCCCTGCTCAGCAGGGATCCTGCTTCTCCCTCTCGCCTCCCCCTCCCCCCTGCTTGTGCTCTGCCCCTCTTTCGCTCGTGCTCTCTCTCAAATAAACAAAATTTTTTAAAAATCTTAAAAAAAGAAAATTCTAAGGAAGAGAAAATACATTTACAGTATTATACTGTATTTATTGAAAAACTTCAGTGTATAAGTGGACCAGCAGAGTTTGAACCCATGTTGCTCAAGGGTCTACTGTATTCAGAAACTCTTATCTGCCCTTGGGTTGGAAACTGAAGCTGCTTCTCTGTGTTAAAGTAACTTAGATTCTCCAGACAAGAATAGGACATTTGCTTCTTACGAATATAATTTCAAACAGGAAACTTGTGATAGACTATGAGTTTAGAGAATCACATTTTTCATTGACAAAATCACTGAGTGAGCAAGTCACTGAAAGAAGGGAGCTGTTATGAAGGTTTACAACTGCAGTGTGTCTTTGGGGAAAATATTTTCCCGTGAACCCTGCAGCTGGCTTTACCCATGTTGTCATCCCAGCCTGAGGAATGGCAGTGCAGACCGTTACTCTCTCAGTCTGGTTTTTACTTTCTCACATAGCATGATATAAAGACCACAAAAGAGAGAAAGACAGAAATCCTGACTACGGAGTTGATTGGTGAGAGGTACACAACGGGCATTTGGCAAACACCAGCTGGCAGCCTGATCTTCACTGATCTGATGTTCGTCTTTCCTCCCTTCCTCCCTCCCTCACTTCCTCCCTCCCTTCCTTCCTTTTTTGAGGTAAAATTGACATATAATATGATAGTAATTTCAGGTGTCCAACATAATGTTTCGATATTTGTATACATTGGGAAATGATCACCACACTAAGTGCAGTTAATATCTGTCTAGGTTTGTAGCTTCAAATCATACAAACTAGGTAGACAGGAAACCATCTTAGAACCACTCATTGTTTTCCAGGTCTCCTTCATCTTTGGGAAGATTCTTCTTCCCTCCTTCTTTGTCTCTTCCAAATGCCATGTGACAATAAGGAGAAAATTACTGGGATGTGGTACAAATTGAAATCCTAAAATACACTGGCTACTATATATATATGTTTTTATGTTTTTCTTTTTGTTTTTTCCTTTGCCCTTTATAATTGCATGCTTACTATGTGCCAAACACCATGCTAGTGCTTTTAAATACACCATCATTTTTTTCTCAAATCAATCCAGTAAGAACTTAAATTTCTGGCTCTGTGATGCTCTAGGTGTGTTGACTTAAAATACCCTGAAAAACTTAAAATGGTGGACTAATATATCTTTTTTTTGTTTGATTATATGTGGATTTTATTGATTAAATCAGCTTTAATAACCAGGGCATCCATCTTCTCTAAAACGCCTTATAATACACAATGTTGTCAACTTCTAGGCAGTACTTGAATGGGAATGGATGACTATAGATGACTTTTTAAAATATCTTCTTAAATGAGTCAATGAGCTGGTGGAAAAGTAAGGAATGCTAGAACTAAAGACTTAGTTAAGGTAGGAACCCAAGGAGGTAAGAGGAGTACTAAAGTCAACATTTGCCAAACCCAGTGAACTTAATCTTCAAGTAGTACAGCCTCAGTCAGACCAGCGTGGGTGGGGACTCTCGCAGTAGACCCTCCCATAAATCTGAAACCTTCAGGGAGAGTGTAAGCTAAAAATAAACACACTCTTCCTCTAAGGAAATGAAAGCAAAATTACCTGTCTCTAAACTTTGTAAAGGGGAAGGGAGGAGAGAGGGAAGTATCTCTTGAGAAATAACTTGTAACCACAACAATATTTTACATGGTTTGTAGTTCCAAATCATGGGTTATTCAAAAGACCTCAAGCCTATCATTTAATTTATGAGAATCCTCAAATGGTAATGCATCCATATCCTTGGCCAAAACATGCAAATTCTCTGTGGAAGATCATGCCCTCATCTTAGGCTTCAAAGTACTTCTACAGATAACATCACAAGAAAAATAAACTCAGCCATAAACCTCTAGTAAAACCATCTCAGTCATAAAGCATCAGTGAAAGCCAGCAAGAAACAAAACACAAAACAGCAGGATCAGATCCACAAAAACTGGAGGTACTGGAATTATTAAATACAGAATATAAAGCAAGTAGGTTTAAATGTGTGTCATAGCTTTCTGATTGCCCACTAATATCCATTCTCCATCTTTAACAATCATATTCTCAAGTTGTAGTCAAGCACATGCCCACTCGGCTACTCACCATATTCTCCAGTCTCTCAGCTTATTTTGGCTGTATGACTATGTTCTGGCTTATGGTGTGTAAGCAGATAACAATAATCTCTCATGAAATTAAAAACCAAGACAGAATTAAAACACTTGATAAGATTAGGGTATGAGTTGGGAATTGGGTAGTAATTATTAAAGTTCCAAGGTTCTTGTGCTGTTTTGAAGGACAGTAAAGATACTAATTACATATAGTCTCTGATAAGTATGCATGCAAAAAAATTTTAGGATTATGTCTAGAAGGTGGAATCTGGACTTGAATTCAGGACCTCTGCCTCCAAATAATTCTAGAGGGAAAAAGAAAAAAAGGATTTCTTAGAGTGCTTTTGGCCTGTCAGCCATAAAATGCAATTGCTAGGAGTCTAAAGCCCAGCCAGTCATTGAATGGTTCCTCACACTTCAGCCTCAGGAACTGCTTCAGCCTCACAGCCACTAGGCAGATCTGCATCAGCCTTTTCCAGCACACTCCATCCCCTCCTGACTCTCAGACTCACTCATAACTTCCTTCATGTCTCTAGCTACCTCCTGCTTCTTTCAAACAGGTCTTAAATGTCAGGAATACTCGTTCACCCACAAATAAACTTTCTGAGATATTGCTTCTTCCACAAAGCTTCTCATTAACAGTAATGAAAACAGCTGACTTTGGTCACACAGACTGTGCACTGAAACTCCCATCTATGAACCCCCTGGCCCTGACCACAAGATGCCTTCCCCATGAACTCCCAAAACCCTCTCCTCATTTGGGTCTGTTCAGTCATACTTGTTTAATTGACTGTGTGTCCTTTGCTATTACATCCTTGTCCAGACCAGCATGAAGTTTCTAGAGGACTCAGACTATATATCTCCCTCCCCCAACAGACTTGAAGTCTCCTAATGTGTTATCTGTGGTATACCCTACTGAGAGATGTTTCATTAGGCTGATGAGAAGGAGCATCTGAAGGATTCCAGGGCAGACAAGGTCCCACAGATTTCTCTGAAAACAAACAAGAGGGAAATTCCTATGGTGGAGGATCAGAAGGGGACCCTATACCACCCCTTCACCTGCTATGAGTCTGACAGATGGCTTCTTCTACACATTCAACACTCCCCATGCCCTCAGCCCTCATGCCCCAGAGACCCCAAAGATGCCTTCATCAACCCCTGGATCTCCCTTCCCCTCTTTATTCAATGTGCATTGTTGAGTGCCTACTGCATACCCAGAAATGCTCCATCTGTCTTCTGCCTATAACCCAGAAGCCCAGACCCCTAGTTACTGCTCTCTTTTGAGTCTCCTATTTCCATTTGCTTCAGAGATGTAGGGTACCACCCACTTAGCTCACTTCATTAGGGCTTTTTCCTTACCAAAGTGGGCACACAGAACTTCTTGACCAGAAAACGAAGTCTTGCAGTAGAACAGGTTTCTGGCCCCATCCCTGCCTTAGAGGGTGGGTCCCTTCCACTCTGACAAATTTGATCTCTTCATACCATTTGACTTCCTGCTCTGATCCAGCCAGTCCAGTGCCCTGCCTAGTGTGATCATGTCATTCTCCTTTCTCACCTTCCTCTTGACCCTAGTCTATTCCTTCTCAAGCTCAGTATTGTTTTTTAACTGCTCATAGTTGGCAGAAGAACAAGTCAATTTCCCAACTCCTCCCCAACACATATGAAGCTATAAAGGTCCCTGCAGCTCTTCCATAATAAAGAAAAAGGCAATAACATTGCATGGAGGAAGCTTAAGGAACCCAGGCTTCCAGTCTTCTACCCAAGCTCAAAGTTCTTCCCAAGAACAAGTACTTAGGAGACCCAAGCTCCCGGAAGCTCCAGTATTTATCTCTTCATCTTGAACTCTCCTTTTTCAAGAATCCTGTTCTTTGCCTTCTAGATCTTGGTCACAGCTGGGATTCGGGCATCATACTTTCCAACAATGAGGCAGATAAAGATGCAGAAAGGAAACATTCTCCTTAAGTATTGGTTACTATTGCATCTCCTACTTTTAGAAACTGGTAAGTGATTTCCTTTAAAAGTGGGTGATCTGAGAACCTTCAAGGTGCTTTGGGGGATGCTGACCACTGCTAGGACTAGCTCTTCCATAGAGTGGGGATCATTGTTTTACCCCAATCACTTCAGTCTAATTAGGTGTCACCCAGGAGGCAGTCAGAGCACAGTGGTTAAAACTGTAGACTCTGGTCTCATATTGCCTGTGTATGGATCATGGCTCCACTGTAACAGTGTGTGTGTACTTCGGGTGAGTTGTTTAATTTCTCTGTGCCTCAGTTTCTGCATCTATAAAATGATAATAACCTGTGTGGTTGGCTGGGGGTTTAACTACTAAGAACGGGAAGCGTTGACTGTGGTGTCATTCTTACTCTTGGTCATCTCAGTTTCTTTTTAGTTTTATTCATGATTCTGATCTTAACGCCTATTTGTACCACACAGCTGATATGGGGGCCTTCCCAAAATAGAGCTAAAACTCTAATCCTATGTTAGTTCAATTAGGCCCAAGGAAAAAAATACACGTGTGTGGAATGAATTGATAGGCACCCATGTTCCAGTTAGTGGTAATAGGAGCCACAAATTAATTTTGGTTATCTGGGGGAGATTGAGTATCTTTGTCCTTCAGTGTTGTGACGGGCAAAAAACAGACACAACCTTAACTCTGTCTGAGTCTCCAAGAAGGTTGAAAAAATTCCCTATACCTTACAGCCCTTTATCCTGGGAGATCTAATACTTTTAAGCTACATATGACTTGTGCTTCTCCAGCCTCTGCCATAGACATCAGGAGCCCCTGGAAATTGAAAGCACATAGACTCACCCAGCCCCTTGTTGAAAGGCCACATCTCAAAATCTGATTCATTTAATCTAGAATGGTTTGCCTTTATTATTAACAAGCTACTCAGACAATTCCGATGTAGATGTTTTCTGAATAACACTGAAAAATATTTTCTTGGAAGGGAGCAATACTACTTTAAGAATGAATTAATCAATATATACTAGTTTCACAGGGCTTTGCAATTCCTTTATAATACTTCTTATCTGTATTGGATCTTATATAGTAGAATATGGAATAAGCTTACTACCAGTGGAACCAGGTTATGTAACCCTGGTATTGGGGCTGGGTGGGGAAGGCAATTTAGCATGGTAGCTGAAAGTGCACATCCAGTACCCTAAGTAAAAATTCCTGCTCTACCACTTACTATCTGCATAAATAAGGGCAAATATTAACATTTCTAAGCCTCAGTTTCTTCATCTTAGCTGTTGATAATAATAGTAGCTAGTTCATAGGGCTGTAGTGAGCATCAAATAGAATTACCCATGTAATGAATTTAAACAAGCATTAAACCAGAAAGTACTTATGCTCCTTATATGTTTGTCATCATTTATGATTATCAGCAGGTGAAACAACCACATCAGGCAAGACTGAACACAGCATAACTTCTAGTGGGACCACTACAACCTCTAACACTAAATCCAGCACAATCTCTGGAGGGACCAGCACATTTGTCAACACTGGATTCAGCACAGCCTCTGGTGGAACAAGTATAGTTTCCAACACTGGATATAGTGTGACCTCTAGGGGAACCAATACAGCCTCCAGTACTGGATCCAGCACAACCTCTGGAGGGACCAGCACAGCTGCCAATACTGGATCCAGCACATCTGGTGGGACCAGTACAGCCTCCAACACTGAATCCAGTGTGATCTCCAGTGGGCCCAGCACAACCTCCAATACTGAATCTAGCACAACCTCTGGCAGGACTAGTATAGCCACCAAAACTGGACCCAGTGTGACCTCCGGTGGGTCCAGCACAACCTCCAATACTGAATCTAGCACAACCTCTGGAGGGACCAGCACCCCTGTCAACATTGGATCCAGCACAACCTCCAGAGGTAGTAGCACATCTATGAACACTGGATCCAGTGAAACCTCAGGTGGGACCAGTATAGCCTCCAGCACTAGATTCAGTACAACTTCCGGTGGGACCAGCATAGTCTCTAGTACTGGATCCAGCACAACCTCCAGTGGGACCAGCCCAGCTACCAACCCTGGATCCAGTGTGATCTCCAGCAGGACCAGTGTAGCTTCCAACACTGGATCTAGTGTGACTTCCAGTGGGACCAGCACAGCTGTTAACACTGGATCCAGTGTGACTTCCAGCGGGACCAGCACAGCTGCCAACACTGCATCCAATGCAATCACAGGAGGCTCTAGCACACATTCTCTAACTGGAACACACACAACTTCCAATAGGGTTGGCACGAGCGCTACCACTCCAGTGAATGATGTGACACCCAGTGGGTCCCTGAAACCATGGGAAATCTTCCTCATTACTCTGGTCTCGGTTGTAGTGGCTGTGGGATTCTTTGCTGGGCTCTTCATCTGTGTGGTGAGTGCCTAATATGTAGGAAAGTGTCTGGGGGAAGGAGTAGCAGGAACATAAGGAAATGGGGTATGAATAGTAGGGCCACCAAGTTTGGGGGTGGGTAGGAAGGAAGGAAAGATCAGGAGAATGTTACTAAAGAGAAGTAGCAAGTTAGAACTGGAAGAGTCAATCAATGTGCTGAGGGAACTATTGACTTGTGGGAAAAGAAGACCAAAAGAAGGAATAAAGTCTAGAGGAAGGAGTACTAGGTGAAGGAGATGATATGAAGGGGAAGAAGATTCCAGAAGGAGTCCATGTTAAGGCTCGGGACAAGGGGATATGATTCTGAAATGATTCGCCCTTCTTTTTCTAGAGAAATTCCCTGTCCCTGAGAAACGTCTTTGACACAGCTGTCTACCATCCCCATGGCCCCAACCTTGGCACGGGCCCTGGAGGGAATCACGGAGTCCACCACAGGCCTAGTTGGAGCTCTAACCGGTTCTGGAGGAGACCAGTATCCTCAATAGCCATGGAGATGAGAAGGGGATACAATGGGCCCTGAATGGCCCCTGAAGCCAGAGTGCCACCTTCTTCAAGGAGAAAGCCAACCTGGGAGACCAGAGACCTGAGTGTCCTTTCATTTGTCCCCAGTGGTCCCCTCCCAGCTTTGTTTGGGTCTCTGACAGCCCTGGGGAAGACACTCCCTGTCTCTTGCTTTTACTAAACTGTGGAAAGAGGAGACTCTATTGGTCATTTAGCTAAGAAATAAACACAAACGAAATATATGACAGAATCTGTGTATGCACATGAGTGAATGTCTACAGCGCCGAGTTGAATTTCCCTGTTATATGAGAGAACCTCCATGCCGGAACCCACTTGGCGTTCACAATCTCCACAGTAAAATCCAGAGATTTCATTCCTACCTGTCCCCTTCCTCTAATCCTTCTTGCCCCAAGCAGGAACACTGTGTTTTTGAGACTCACCAGATTGATAGGGGAATTGAATTAGGAGAGATGAGAAGGGAGGGCAGGTGCCAGGATTCTACAGGCTCACTGCTTAGGCCTGTGGTACACAGAGATTATGTCATGGTACATGGAGAACCCAGAGCATGATGAGGCAGACAGGCAGACATGTGCCATGGGGCAGGGCATGTTCACTCTAAATCATAGTTTCTTGGGCATTTACATTTGCTCTAGACCTGGCCTACTTGTCAGAATAGAGGTGCAATTTGACATTTTCTCTCTCACAGTGCTCCTTTCAGAAGCAGGAAGAGAGTTTCCTTTTACCAAGGAAAGACTTTCCGGCTTTAACCCTTCTGGCCAAGGTCTAATCTTTCAAGAGGCTCATAGCAGAGACACCTGTGGTAAAGCCTGTGATTCTCATGAGTCCCCTCCCAGAAGGGCTGAACATCTCTTTCATGGGTGCAGGGGTGAGGCCTACCTGTTCCTACAGGTCTTGAAGGACAGAGGGGAGCTACTTTGGAAGGTTGAGTTGCTCCAAATCCACAAGGCAGTGAGAGAAATCCCATCGAGGACAGAGCCCTCAGACAGGATTAGTAGTTTGTTGGGGGATTCACCCCAACTTGTAGCAGTGGAAACTGCTCTGCCTTCTGATACTTACTGGGTTTCTCTAGTGTGAGCAAATCAGTTGATCCTAATCAATGAGGCTATGCTAAGCCCTATGCAGGCCCATCATCATCACCATTTCACTTAAAGGGATTCAGCACCAGAAGGAAAAGCTGAGTTGAGCAGCCTGAAAAGGTGCCTCCCACTGGTGTAAACAGTGGAAAGCATACTGTGAAAGTCAGGCAAGGGAATCCATTTAGATAATTAAAAATTGTAAACATGAATTTTCAAGTTTAAAATTGTAATAGATAGGGTGTCTGGGTGGCTCAGTTGGTTAAGCGACTGCCTTCGGCTCAGGTCATGATCCTGGAGTCCTAGGATCGAGTCCCGCATCAGGCTCCCTGCTTGGCAGGGAGTCTGCTTCTCCCTTTGACCCTACCCCCTCTTGTGCTCTCTCTCTCTCTCAAATAAATAAATAAAATAAAATCTTTAAAATTGTAATAGATAAATGGAAAGAGGCTGGCCACTGTTGTGATAAAATTAGTAACCTGGAAGAGCAAGCGGGAAAAATAGCTTAATTATACAAAACAATACAGAGATGAAAATCGCCCAGAAAATAGAAGTCACTTGGAGAATAAATTCAGGAAGACTAACATGCAAGTAATAAGGTTCAAAACAGAGAAAAAACAAAGAGATGGATGAGAGGAAGTAAAAGAACTATAGAGAAGGTTTAAATCTGCATAGTGAAAGGGTTCACCAACTACAGCTCTGTAAATATAATAAAAATCATTGACATCTATATTTTTAAAGAATTTATTTATTTAAGAGAGAGCGCAGAGAGAGAGAGAGAGCATGGGTGGGGGGAGTGGCAGGGGGAGAGGGAAAAGCAGACTCCCTGCTGAGCAGGGAGCCCTACAGAGCTCCATCACAGGACACTGGGATCATGACCTGAGCTGAAGGCAGATGCTTAACCAACTGAGCCAGCCAGGCACCCCCACTGGCATCTATTTTAAACAAACGAACCATAAGGTCTGTATATTCTATTTCAATAAAGTTACTAAAATATTATTACCAGGCATATCATTTAAATAAAAATTTTGATTTCCAAAGATAAACAACAAATGACTCAAAGCAATGAGCACTTCAACATAGAAGAAGATGGAAAGGCAAAAAAGCATAGTAAACAATTTAGCCTGTGATTAATTCACATGGTTAGGCTGTGAGTATCGCTACTCCCAGCAACTGGAGTGTGTGTGTAGTTTGGAAGCATCATTACTTAATTTTCATCACGGAATACACTTACATGGACCACACATGTTTTAACTTGACAAAGTCACAGCTCACCAAGCATGTTTGATCCAAGCAGAGTCTAAGAAGTGGACAAAATTGGGGCGCCTGGGTGGCTCAGTCGTTAAGCATCTGCCTTCGGCTCAGGTCATGGTCCCGGGGTCCTGGGATCGAGCCCCACATCAGGCTCCCTGCTCGGCGGGAAGCCTGTTTCTCCCTCTCCCTCTGCCCCTGCTTGTGTTCCCTCTCTCATCGTGTCTCTCTCTCCGTCAAATAAATAAATAAAATCTTAAAAAAAAAAAAAAAGAAGTGGACAAAATTAGTGTTGCCCCTTTCCAGTTTCCATGCTTTTGCACTGTTGGTCTAACACAACAATCTTTGAATGGAGTTTGTCCCATATCCTTGGAGGTACATGAAGACTTTCTAAAGAATATTATGCAGGTATTGGATATTTTACAGAATCATTTTTAAGATCCTCATCCTTTGCCTAAAACTGATCTGTCTGAGAAGACCTCTGTGGTCAGAGCATCAGGCTAGTTAGACTTTTCTAATTCCCATTTTACAGCCACCCACCTTTTTCTTTCTAGCTCCCATATTATTATGGGGTGCATTTCTCTGGGTCTCAGTTGGCTCATCTGTAAAAATGAGGATGATATAGTACCCATTTCATGAGGTTGCATGCACTTCATGAGTGTATTGGTAGCACTCTAAATTTTGTTATTGTTTTTTATATTGGGTAAGTTAATGTTTCATATTTTCTTGAAAATATGGAAAATAATTGCATCAGAAAAACTTCTTCATTTACCACCAAAGGGTTATTGGCAACTGTGAAATTTAACCCTTAGAGTCTTAGACGTCACAGGAAATTTTTAAAATGTTTATCAACATTTCTTTTGATATAATCAGCACCACAGAAATACGAACAATTGTAAGAGAATATTATTAAAGATTATATGCCAACAGATTGGACAGCCTAGAAGAAATGGATAAATTCCCAGAAACATATAACCTACCAAAACTGAAGCAGGAAGAAATAGAAAAGTGGAACAGACTGTTTACCAGCAATAAATTGATTCAGTAATCAAAAATCTCCCAATAAACAAAAGTCTAGGACCAGACAGCTTCACAGGTGAATTCTACCAAACACTTAAAGAGTTAATATCTATTCTTCTCAAACTATTTCAAAAAATAGAAGAAGGAAGACTTCCAAATTCATTCTATGGGGCCACCATTACCCTGATAACAAAACCAGATAGACACCACACAAAAAAGAGAACTATAGGTCAATAGCCCCAATGAACATAGATGCAAAAATCTTCAATGAAATACTAGCAAACCAAATCCGACAATACATTTAAAAAAAAACGTTCACCATGATCAAGTGGGATTTATTCCCAGGATGTAAGGGTGGTTCAGTTTTTGCAAATCAATCAACATAATACACCACATTAATAAGAGAAAGGATAAAAACTATATGATCATTTCAATAGATGCAGAAAAAGCATTTGACAAAGTACAACATCCATTCATGATAAAAACCCTTAACAAGGCAGGTTTGGAGGGAACATACCTCAACATAATAAAGGCCTTATATGAAAAACCCACAGCAAACATCATACACAATGGGGAAAAACTGAGAGCTTTTCCCTGAGATCAGGAACAAGACAGGGATAACCACTCTCACCACTTTTATTCAACATAGTACTGGAAGTCCTAGCCACAGCAATCAGACAACAAAAAGAAATAAAAGGCATCAAAATCAGTAAGGAAGAAATAAAACTTTCACTATTTGCAGATGACATAACACTATATGTAGAAACCACTAAAGACTCCACCAAAAAACTGCTAGAACTGATAAATGAATTCAATAAAGTCACAGGATACAAAATCGGTGTGCAGAAACCTGTTGCATTTCTATACACTAATAATGAAGCAGCAGGAAGAGAAATTAAGAAAACAATCCCATTTACAATTACACCAAAAATAATAAGGTACCTAGGAATAAACTTAACCAAAGAGGTAAAAGACCTGTATTCTGAAAACTATAAAACACTGATGAAAGAAACTGAAAATGGTACAAAGAAATGGAAAGACATTCCATGCTCATGATTGGAAGAACAAATATTGTTAAAATGTCTATACTACCCAAAGCAATCTACACATTTAATGCAATCTATCAAAATACCAATAGCATTTTTCACAGAAATAGAACAAAGAATCCTAAAATTGTATGGAACCACAAAAGACCCTGAATAGCCAAAGCAACCCTGAAAAAGAAAAGCAAAGCTGGAGATATCACAATTCCTGACTTCAAGTTATATTACAAAGCTATAGTAATCAAAACAGTATGGTACTGGTTGATCTATTGGTATATATGGTACATAGATCAATAGAGCAGAGTAGAAAACCCAGAAATAAAACTACAAGTATATGGTCAATTAATCTTCAACAGTGGAGGAATGAATATCCAATGGGAAAAAGACAGTCTCTTCAATAAATGGTCCTGGGAAAACTGGTCAGCTACATGCAGAAGAATGAAACTTGGCCACTTTCTTGCATCATACACAAAAATAAATTCAAAATGGATTAAAGACCTCAGTGTGAGGCCTGAAACCATAAAAATCCTAGAACAGAGCACAGGCAGTAATTTCTCTGACATGGGCCATAGCAACATTTTTCCAGATATGTCTCCTGAGGCAAGAAAAACAAAAGCAAAAATAAACTATTGGGACTACATCAAAATAAAAAGCTTCTGCACATCAAAGGAAACAATCAACAAAAGTAAAAGGCAACCTAGTGAATGGGAGAAGATATTTGCAAATGACATAAACAATAAAGGGTTAGTATCCAAAATATATAAAGAACTCATACAACTTACCACCCCCCCCAAAAAATAATCCAATTTAAAAATGGGCAGAAGAGGGGCACCTGGGTGACTCAGTCGTTAAGCATCTGCCTTCGGCTCAGGTCATGATCCCAGGGTCCTGGGATCAAGCCCCACATCGGGCTTCCTGCTCCACAGGAAGCCTGCTTCTCCCTCTCCCACTCCCCCTGCTTGTGTTCCCCTCTCTCGCTGTGTCTCTCTCTGTCAAATTAATAAATAAAAATCTAAAAAAAAAAAAAAAATGGGCAGAAGACATGAACAGACATTTCTCCAAAGAAGACATACAGATGGCCAACGGACACATGAAAAGATGCTCAACATGACTCACCATCAGGGAAATGCAAATCCAAACTACAATGGGATATTACCTTACACCTGTCAGGATGGTTAAAAACAAAAACACAAAAAACAACAGGTGTTGGTGAAGATGTGGAGAAGAAGGAACACTTAGCACTGTTGATAGGAATGAAAACGGTGCGGCCATTCTGGAAAACAGTATAGAGGTTTCCCAAAAAGTTAAAAATAGTACTACCCTATGATCCAGTAATCGCACTACTGGGTATTTACCTCCAAAATACAAAAACATTAATTCAAAAGGATAACTGCATCCCTGTTTATTGCAGCATTATTTACAAGAGCCAAATTACGGAAACAGCCCAGATGTCCATCAATAGATGAATGGATAAAGAAGAGGGGATATACGTATACAGTGGAATATTATGCAGCTATTAAAAATAATGAAATCTTGCCATTTGCAATGACATGGATGGAGATAGAGAGTATAATGCTAAGGGAAATAAGCCAGTCAGAGAAAGACAAATACCATATAATTTCACTTGTATATGGAATTTAAGAAACAAAACAAATAAATAAAGGGAAAAAAGAGAGAGACAAACTAAGAGACAGACTCTTAACTATAGAGAACAGCTAATGGTTACTGGAGGGGAGATGTGTAGGGGGATGGGTGAAACAGGTAATGGGGATTAAGAGTACATTTGTCTTGATGGGCACCGGTGTTGCATGAAAGTGTTTAATCACTATATTGTACTCCTGAAACTAATATAACACTGTATGTTAACTATACTGGAATTAAAATAAGAACTTAATATAAAAAATGCTATGCTGAGGCGCCTAGGTGGCTCAGTCAGTTGAGTGCCTGACTCTTGATTTTGGCTCAGGTCATGATCTCAGAGTTGTGAGATCAAGCCTCCACTCTGGATCACGCTCAGCTCAGAGTCTGCTCTCCCTTTACCCCTCCCCCTGCTCAGGCTTGCTCTCTAAATTAATTAATTAATTAATTAAATCTTTAAAAATGCTATGCATATTAGTTTGTATGTTTTAATTTTGTGATAATACAAGAATAATTTGAAAATTTTGAAGGCATAGCATTTTCTTATCATAAAACAAATCTTTTCAATTTAGTATTACTTTTTCCTCTGAAGTTGCAAGCTGTAATTTGTTCAATAAAACATATATGACCAAAAAGTGACAAGTAAATTTCAATTTAGTAGTTTAAATCCACAAGTTCATGGTGTCTACATTCATTAGGAATGATATCTTTTAGTGTGTATGTTTCCTTTTTAAATAAATGACAGAAATCATAAACTGAGAATAGATAGAAAACAAAAAAGACAACGTGAGGAAAAAATCACACAAAACATATCCTTTGGTGCATAGAAGCATGACAGCATGGCCAATAAAACGCCTTCAAGCAAAAAATATTACAGTAGAATAATGTGGGGCAAGGAAAATGTTCACAACGCAGAAGGAACTATGTGAAATTTTGATTGTTGAGGAAGAACTTGCTTATATGCTACTAAAAAGGATATTGGTGAGTATTGAGATGCTACAGAGTTGAGATGCTATTCAGAGTTGAAACATTTATTTTATTTTATTTTTAAAAGATCTCATTTATTTATTTGAGAGAGTGAGTGAGAGAGAATACACGAGCAGGGGCAGAGGGAGAGGAAGAGGGAGAAGCAGACCCCCTTGCTGAGCAGGGAGCCTGACTGGATCCTGGATCACAGGGCTGGATCCCAGGACCCTGGGATCATGACCTGAGCTGAAGGCAGATGCTTAACCAACTGAGCCACCGAGGTGCCCCAGAGTTGAAACATTTTGTAAAGAGTAGTGAAACTGTTTCATTGTTTCAGTGTTTATATTTACAATATGGTAGAAATTACATTCTTTGCAATTACTACATTTATTATTTAAATGTTAGATTAAACATAAGCAGATGAGGGAATATGCAGTTTTTCAAAATTCTTTTTGAGAGTATATGAGTGGAAAAATTGAAGACCATTGCTCAAGCACACAAAAACATTTCTACACAAACTGTGGTTCAAGGTATTTGATGAAGTCTAAGCAACCTCATGAAAGAGCTTCACTTCTAAATCTGAGGATGACTGCGGCCATCAGGGGACCAGCTTGTAGGAAGATGGGTCAGAGACATATATCCTCTAGGTCTGTATTTCACAGAAGGTTGTGTTTCTTTTTATGTTATTTTCTGAGAAACGACATGTCATACGGAAAGGCGGTTTGGCAACTCCTTATACAGATGAGATCTCTGCTGGAATTGAGGATTCAGAAAGAGAAAGCATACTCTTGTCCAGCCAGTTTGGAGAAGGACACAGTGAAGTTGGGAGACAGGCAGTGAACTCAGGAATTTCCTAAATAAAACTTTCAGCACAAGAGAAGGAAGAATTTCACATCCGCGCTAGGTGTTTACCAATTGCCTACTTTACATAAGTGCTTGGTTCCGGAAATTCCTTACTCTGTGATAATCTCTTACTCTGCAAAATAAACAAAAGTTCTAAGCCCTCAGCCTCTGCATGTTCTTTCCTTCATAGTCATGAGACTATGCGAAACAGGCACTCAAAAAATGACCTCTGACAGTCAGGCAATCTGCCCCTAACGCATTAACTCTTCTGACCTGTGCCTTCTGATGACTATTTCATCTGTTTTTTACTACACCACATGGCGGGCCTCTGCAGCTTCTGTGGTCGTGTATTTTAGCTTTCCAACAGCCGCAGCTCCAGAATTTCTGTATTGGATGAGGTTGCGCGAACAGGCAATCTGGTTGGAAGAAGATGGGTATGGGACCAGCCAGACTTGAAGCCTTGTTTGTGCCTGCCACACTCTTCAATGGCGAAAAGCACACGCCCCGAAGCTGGCTTCTTAGTTTGCCTCCTGATTCTAGCACATTAGCTTTGTGTGTTTGGCCAAGTTACTTGCCTTCTCCATGACTGAGTTTCCTCATTTATAAAATGGAGATAATAGTAGCCCTGTGTCTTAGGGTTGTTGGACGCACAGGCCCCAACTGACCAGATGGGGTAAGAGTGAGCTCAAGAGAGACCTGCTTGAAGGGCCTGAGTCCTTTCTACATGCTACCAGTAGGAGATAAATTCCCCCCAGAGAACATGGGGGAAAGAAGTGAAAGGAAGTGAAAGGAGAAAAACAGTGCTGCGAGGGAGCATTGGATTTCATATGGGCTGAATATTAATCTAAAAGAGTCCTCTAAAAGTATTTCTTTTTTTTTTTCATTTTTAAAGATTTTATTTATTTATTTGACAGAAAGACAGAGAGGGGGAGCGGGAGAGGGAGAAGCAGGCTTCCCTCGGAGCAGGGAGCCCGATGCAGGGCTCGATTCCAGGACCCTGGGACCATGACCTGAGCCAAAGGCAGATACTTAACTGACTGAGTCACCCAGGTGCCCCACTTTTTTTTTTAATTTTTAAACTAGGGTTACCATATATGCAGTAAAGTGTGCAAAGTGGACACATCATAAGTGTTCAAGTTGTTGAATTTTAACCTATAACACTTTATACCCTCTATCCAGACCCTGCTGTGAAGCATTCCCATCATCCCTAAATGTAGTCACCATACAACGTTCTTATAACATTATTGACCATATTCTCTATGCTGTATTTTTCATCTCTGTCACTTACTTGTTTTATTATTGGAAATTTATATCACTTAATTTTTTTTTTTTAAGATTTTATTTATTTATTTGACAGAGACACAGCAAGAGAGGGAACACAAGCAGGGGGAGTGGGAGAGGGAGAAGTAGGCTTCCCGCAGAGCAGAGCGGCTGATGCGGGATTTGATCCCAGGACCCTGGGATCATGACCTAAGCTGAAGGCAGTCCCTTAACGACTGAGCCACCCAGGCGTCCCTCACTTAATCTTCTTTAATCTATTTCCCCCATCTCCCCACCCACCTCCTCTCTGGCAACCACCAGTTTATTCTCTGTATTCAATAATGCTTTGGGGGTGCCTGGGTGGCTCAGTCAGTTGAGCATCCAACTCTTGATTTTGGCTCAGGTCATGATCTCAGGGTCGTGCAATCGAGCCCCGCATCAGGCTCTGCGCACTCAGTGCGGAGTCTGCTTGAGATTCTCTCTCCCCCTCTCCCTCTGACCCTCCTCCTGCTCATGCTCTCTCTCTCAATAAATAAATAAATAAAATATTTTTTAAAAAAAGAATGTTTTTGTTCATTGGTTTTGGTTTTTTATATATATTTTACTTATTTTTTTTAATACTCTACTTGTAAGTGAAATTGTATGGTATTTGTCTGTGTGACTTATTTTACTTAGCATAATGCCCCCCTAAGTCCATCCATGTTGTCACAAATGGCAAGATCTCATTGTTTATTATAGCTAAGTAATATTCCATACATATATATCCATATATATATCTTCTTTTTTTAAAAAAATTTTATTTATTTATTTGACAGAGAGAGGGAACACAAGCAGGGGGAGTGGGAGAGGGAGAAGCAGGCTTCCTGCCGAACAGGGAGCCTGATGCGGGGCTCAATCCCAGGTCCCTGGGATCATGACCCGAGCCGAAGGCAGATGCTTAATGACTGAGCTACCCAGGCACCCTCCATATATATATCTTCTTTATCCATTCATCTATGAATGGATATTTGGGTTGCTTCCATATCTTGGCTATTTTAAGTAATGTGCAATAAACATAGGGATGCATATATCTTTTCAAACTAGTGTTTTCATTTTCTTTGGATAAATATCCTGTACTAGAATTACTGGATTATATGGTAGTTCTGTTTTTAATTTTTTGAGGAAACTTCACTATTTTCCACAGTGGCTGCACCATTTTGCATTCCCACCAACAGTGCATGAGAGTTCCCTTTTCTCCACATCCTTGCCAAGACTTGTCATTTCTTGTCTTTTTGATAGCAGCCATTCTGACTGGTGTGAGGTGATATCTCATTATGGTTTTGATTTTCATTTCCCTGATAATGAGTGATTTGAGTATCTTTTCATGTGTCGTTGCCCATCTGTATGTCTTCTTTGGAAAATATCTATTTAGATTCTCTGCCCATTTTTTAATCATATTGTTTGGGGTATTTTTGGTGTTGAGTTGCATAAGTTCTTATATATTTTAGATATTAACCCCTTCTGGGATATATCATTTGCAAATATCTTCTCCCATTCAGTAGGTTGTCTTTTTATTTTGTTGATGGTTTCCTTTGCTGGGCAGAGGCCTTTTCTGGGGGGAGGGGCATAGTCCCAATAGTTTATTTTTGTTTTCTCTTGCCTGAGGAGACATATCCATAAATACATCACTAAGGGCAATGTCCAAGAGCTTAGTTCCTATGTTTTCCTTTTTTATTTTTTAAAGATTTTTCATTCATTTGAGAGAGAAAGAGAGAGAGAGAGAGAGAGAGAGAGCATGAGTGGGGGGAGGAGCAGCGGGAGAGGAAGAAGCAGGCTCCCTGCTGAGCAGGGAGCCCTACACTGGGCTGGATCCCAGGACCCTGGGATCATGACCTGAGCCAAAGGCAGACGTTTAACTGACTGAGCCACCCAGGCGCCTCACTTCCTATGTTTTCTTATAGGAGTTTTATGGTTTTAGGTCTCGAATTTAGATCTTTAATCCATTTTGAGTTTATTTTTGTATATGGTATAAGAAAGTGGTCCAGTTTCATTCTTTTGCATGTTGCTGTCCAGTTTTCCCAGCATCATTTATTGAAAAGACTGTTTTTCCCATTGTATATTCTTGCCTCCTTTGTTGTAGATAAACTGGCTATATAAGTAAGGTTTTATTTCACAGAGTCTCTATTCCATTCCATTGATCTATATCATACTCTCTCTTTTTTTAAATCATACTCTTTTGTGCTAGTAGCATATGCTTTTGATTAGTACAGCTTTGCAGTATATCTGGAAATCTGGAACTCTGATACCTCCAGATTTGTTCTTTCTCAAGATTGCTCTGACTATTCAAGGTCTTTTGTGGCTCCATACAAATTTTGGGATTATTTGTTCCAGTTCTGTGAAACTGCTGTTGGTATTTTGATTGTGATTGCCCTGAATCAAGAGACCTTTTAAAAGAAAATGAAATTGAATGGAGTGCCCAGCTGGCTTAGTTGGTGGAACATGCGACTCTTAATCTCGGGGTTGTGAGTTTGAGTCCCACGTTGGATATAGAGATTACTCAAAAATAAATCTTAAAAAAAAAAAGAAAGAAAATGCAATTGAAACACCAACATTTGGCAAGCTGAAGTCCATATCCTCATCCCTCAACACAGCCCTGCCTGCTATTGGTGAGGACAAGAGCCCAAGAACTAACTCAGATCAGTTATAGCAAATCAAGTCACATTTTTTCCCTTGCACTACTGAGTTGCAAGGTATAAATTTTAACCCACTGCTAGTTGTAAGGCCTAGAAATAAGGACCCTTATGAGTTAGGATGCCCTGATCGTGCTGACAGAGCCATTGCCAAAGATAGGCTGGGAAACTGGTGATGCTATACCCTAATCACTGAGGGATTCACTCAGTGTCATCGACTGTCCCCACTGTTGGAAAATCCACCAAATGTCTCACAACCACGTGTTGCCCCGCATCCAGGGAAAAACACGTGGAGACAACCTCAAGATCTTTACAACCTCCAGATCTCCAGCTTCCCCCAAATAGACACCTATTGACATTTAAGATCCATTTGCTTCCTTCTCTTCTTTCCTTCTTCCTGCTTTTGGAAATGAGACATTCCCAGAGATAACAGGTTTCCGACTGTCTCTGTTTCAAAGGGTGGGTCGCTTCCACCTGACAAGTTTGATTTCCTCATTCTGCCTCCCTCCCTGCTCCTCCTCATGCCTGCACCCATTGATTTGGTGGACTAGCCCCCTCTTCTGTTTTGGTTCCTACAAGGACACCTCTCTCCAAATAGCCCTGAACTGCAGGAAGCAGAGTGCAGAGATGCTCCTCCCTGGGAAGGGAGGGCCCAAAGCTCTGGCCTCCCCTGCCCAGCAGGTACAAATGCCTTAGATATATCCATGAGAAAAAAAGATGACTATGAAGTCAAACTGTGGAGCAATTTGTGGAGCTTCCCTTCCCCCCCACCCCTCGAGGCTTACCCTGGCTCTGGCTGGCCTTCAGTGCTTTTCCTGCAACTTTATTTTCTGTCAAAGCCCTGGGGGTATGCCCCTTGATTCTCTGTCTCTGCAGCCCACCTCTCCTCTGGGGTCTAGGCATTCTAGATGACAACTTTCCATGTGAGTCACTTCAGGATGAGGAGAGTAAAAATCTCTCCTGCTTCAGGGTTCCTGTTGCCGTATGGTTCCTTTACGGTTCTTTGGACTCCTGGCACAGGGTGACTTGTCAGTTCACAAAGGAGAGGGGTATGGAGGCCACAGGTCTGAAGGAGGCAGGTGTGCCAAGCTCAGGCACGTCTCTTCTTTCAGAAGCAAAGATGATTCACCCTTCTGCCCATTTCTGCAAAAGCTAGTACAGACTGCAGCCCCACCGACCACGCCTCTGATGCTGTCTTCCTGGGAATCCATAGTCCTCTCCCCAGGCTGGGACTGTGAGTAGGGGTGTCTCACTTCCCTTTGTATCTGGCATAAATGTTTTGTTTTTGACTGGAACATCCAAGTTCCAATAGCATCCTTAATACCATATTAGAGCCAGGTTCTGAGTCTTAAGTGAAGTAAATATTTTTTCCTCGATCTCAAATCCATGCTTCATCCCTCTGAGTTACCCTGAGATAAACAAATTGGAGGCTGACTAGGAAGCCAGGGCTCCGGCACTGAGTCAGTATTGGCCATGAAAGAAAAGAGCCTGAAGGAGAAGGTATTAGGGCTTTTGTGTGGTTCCAACTGACTGCCTGAGCCGCTGTCATTGACTCTTGTCTCTGATTTCTAAAAATATCAAGTTTTCTTCCTTAATTATGAGGACAAGGTTAATCAGCTTATCTATTTCCTTTGCCTTTATTATAGGATGACAGGTCAAGAACAGAGAAGTGCAGACTTGAAAGAAAAGGTCTAGGTTGAATGACATAGAGGATTTGGGGGTGATTTTTCTCCTCCTTTCTTCCCCAATATGTATGTCTCTTGCATCTTGTTCTTGATTTGCTTCCTCACTCTGCACTCCCTCCTTCAAGGGATCCCCCACTGTAGTCCCATTTGATTTCAAACATTAATCTTTCACCTCATCCTGAACATGTCATTTATATAGTCATTCAACAAACACTGATGGTGCTCCTACCCTAGGCCAGGCCATGGTGAAGAATGGTGCTCAGAGCCATAGTCCCTGCCTTTATGGAACTCTTAGTCTACTGAGAAAGATAGACATGAACAACATTTCAGTATGGAAAAGAACAAGTGTGAGAGATGCCGGCAGGCACCCATTTTCCCAGCAGCAGGTGTATAAAGTAACCCATCATTCCCACCCCTACTCCATTATAAGGAATTAGCAAGGATTAACCCGTCCATCTGAGTCCTGGACCCCCTCTCACATTCCTGCTCTCTCAAGGCGTTTTCAGTGAGTTTTCTCCTTTTCCCATCTTTTCTCCCTCCACTTTTCATGGATCCTTTTCATCAGCATCCAAACAAGCTCTAGTCCAGTGTGCATAATTATCACTCAGGGGAATTATTAACCTAGGCTCTGAGGCTCGGACCCCTAGAGATCGTGATTCAGTAAGTTTGAGGGGACGATGCTGAGACCTCATTGATAGCAAGCTCCTTAGGCAAATGAATCACAGAGGTCCCCGGACTAGACATTGTCCTCATAATATCCATCTTTACTCCTCCCCACCCACACCATTCCCCAGCCACTGCCTCGCCCTTCCTTGTCCTTCATACACACTTTCTTGAAAGAGTTCTCTACATTTGCTATTTCATCCCACCTCCCATTCACTTGTTTCTTTTATTTTTATTAGGTAATGCATGTAAGTAGTTCTAAAAAAGAAAGAAAGCTGTAAGACTTGTAATAAAACTTCAGACCTGACCCCTTTCTCCTACTGCTTCTCATTCACGAGTCCTACTCTCTAGGGCTTCTTTCAGCATTGATCTTCAGATTTCTAAATAACATTCTTATACTACTTGTTTGTTGGCTGGGGTTCCCCCCCCACCCCCCGCTTTTCAGGCATGATTTATTGACTTCCTTCTAATGAAAAGGAGGATTTAGCTCTTAGACTCCACCTAAGTGGGGTATATATACATTTCATGTTCCATGTCACAATCCTCCCAGATGTTTATATCAAATTTTTGATGGTCAATTAGTATTTAGTGTTTACATTATGATAACTACACAAGAAACACTTGTAGCTGGGTCATATCTTGCATTATGATTACTCTCCTTTCTTGTACATTTTTGTTTTTCTAGAACTGCACCAGACTGAAGAAGACTAAAGAGACATGAATTAAAAGCAACACGCAATTCTGCTTTGGATTGGTTTGCTATAAAAGACATTATTGGGAAAACTGGTAAAAATTGAGAGTGGTTTGAGCATTAGGTGGCAGCAATATTTGAGCATGAATTTCCTGATTTTGATGGTTGTATGACAGTTGTGTATGAGAATATATAAGGTATTAAGGGATGATGGGATATCAGATTACCAAATAAATCCCAAATGGTTCAGGGAAAAAAAGTTCTTTGTTCTGTACTTACTACAAAAGAATTTGTGACTTTTTATCAAAATAAAAACAAATTAAGAAAAATTAACCAGATCACGTTATTACAGTGGTTCCTTACTATATTTGAAATGAAACTTAATCTCTTTACCATGGTCTACAAGTCTCCCTCAAAACTCCTTTCTTACAATTTTCTCCTTCAATAACCACATTTCAGCCACTTTGGTCTCCTGTTTGTTCTTAGGTGACATTAAGCTCATTAACAACTCAGAGCATTTCACTCTTGCTATCGGTCTGTGACATCTTTCTCCTGGCTTTTAGATGGCCGCTTTCTTATCCTTCAGAGCTCAGTTCATACGGTCAGCTCCTCAGAGAGACCTCTCCTGGCTATAATCTCTAAAGCAGGACGCCTGCTTTCATTAACAGCACATGACCTAATGTGTATTTATATTCTTTACATGTTTTATCTCTCTTCTTTACTAGAATATAAATCCACAGCTATTTTGTTGACAGTGGTATGCCCAGAGTTTAGTAAAATACCAGGCACATTTGAAGAATTCAGCATTTTTTAATAAATGAGTAAATTATATTGATTATATATTAAAGTAACACTAGCCTAAACTTGCAAATTCATCTATAATCCATTCCCATCACCTCCTTTGGCCTAGCAGATTATTTTTGGAAATCAGAAATACTTTGAAAACCTTCAGCTCATCTAATACCAAGATACATTCTATACATATTTTATATCTCCAGAAAATATTCTTCTTCCTTGTGTTTCATCTTCAAGATCTTCTACTACATGCCTAAAAAATCAACAATAAATTGCACTACTTAAAAGAGCCCTTCAAAATCTGGTCATTCATTAACCACAGAACTGAAGGGCTCAATGTTCCTGGGATAGAATTTCTGGGATTCATCGATTTGGTACAGTGTGTTTAATGTCTCTAAAAAGTGACTCACTCACAAATGTGTCTTAGCTAAAGCTGTTTACACATCCTATCTTACTTCCAAATATTAAAAAATACCCAATTATGGTGAACCTGTCCAGGTGCCATTATCTCTATGAAGTCTCCAGTAACCAAAATTTCTTACTCTTTGGAACACCAATCACCACAGCAAAGAAAATGTAAAGTAAAAAATGTAATGTGCCACAATTATAATTATCTGGTAACTGCCAAACATGGATAATTTTTTATTTATTTTATATATTTTTTAAAGATTTTATTTATTTGACAGAGACAGCACAAGCAGAGGGAGAGAGAGGGAGAAGCAGGCTCCCTGCTGAGCAAGGAGCCGGATGTGGGACTCGATCCCGGACCCTGGGATCATGACCCGAGCCGAAGGCAGCCACTTAACTGACTGAGTCACCCAGGCGTCCCATGGATAATTTTTTAAATTAAGGTATCATTTACATACAATAATATTCATACATTTTGTTGCACAGTTCTATGAATTTTGACAAATGCTCAGTCATGTAACCACTAATATCATCAAAATATAGAATATTTTCATCATCCCCCAAAGCTCCTTCAGAACCCTATGTAGTCAACCCCTCCCCCCACCCAAACCCTAGAAACCACTGAATTGTTCTGTGTTCCAACTGTTTAGGCTTTTCTAGAATGTCATATAAATGGAATCCTACAATGTGTAGCCTTTTGAGTCTGGCTTCTTTCACATAGCAAAATGCATCTAAGACTAGTCCATGTTATTGCTTGCATCAATAGTTCCTTTTTATTGCTTAGTCTATTACATGGATATACCATAGTGTGCTTTCCCCATTACCAGTTGAGAGACAATTGGATTGTTTCCAGATTTTGAATAAAACCTCTAAAAAGTGGGGCAACCTGGCTGGCTCAGTCAGAAGAGCATGCGATTCTTGACCTCGGGGTCATTGAGTTCAAGCCCCATATTGGATGTAGAGATTACTAAAAAAAATAAATAAACTTTTAAAAATTCCCTTAAAAAAACCCTCTAAAAACATGTACATGCAGGTTTTTGTGTTGGGCTACATTTTAAAATTTGATAAGAATAGGGTTATGCCAAAATAAAGCATTGTTCTGAGAGCAAAATAGAGAATCAAAGACAGTGTAATTACTTGAACAAGTTTTTTTTTAAAATTACTCTAATGAAGCAGAAGGAAAACACAGAGTCACAGAGGAAGAGACAAAACACATGCCAATATAAAGAAGGAATAATAATAATAAACTCTCCAGAACTACAAGGAAGTATAGGGTATGTGTAATAGAAAGAAGGAATAGAAAATATTAATTTTTAAATCCATAACAAGCAGAACTTGCTTAGGAAAGAGTAATAGAAAGATGGAAAAATACTGTTATATCTCATCACAAAATTCTTATGAATATTCCAGTAAAAAGCTGGACATCTCCAGATGCACCAATCACAACAGGCACAACAGCAGTCATGGCCTCCCCGATCACTGACAGTAAGACGAGTGACAGTGCCTTTCCGGACAACCCAACCATGGCCTCCACCATAGCCACTGCAATTCTGAGACCATTAGAGTGTCCACTAAAGGCTCTGGGACTACTGCAGCCTCTGTGTCCTCCTCAGCCACCCCAATACCGATTGAGACCACCACAATCGCTGTGCCCACCACATCCTTCAATACAGTTTCTGAGAGTACCACGACCTTCTGAGAATGTCTATTCCCACCACGGTCTTCCCCATGACCTCTGAAACTATACCTTCCACCACAGCCTCAGAAGCCACTGTGGAGCCTATGTGCAAAATGGGCTCCAGTACAGACTGAGCCCATCAAGGCCATCATGGCCATCTCATCAGTCTCTCAGTTCACCACAGATTTGTCCACTTTTTCTGTACCTACTACAAATAACACCACAGTTTCTGAGGCCCTGACTATGTCAGCCACAGCCTTAGAGATCACCATAAGCCTTTACTTTAGTCTCATCACCCCACCCCGGGCCTCTACTTTTGCCTCTGGGGTCCCCAGAGTCTCCACCAGGGTCTCTGGACCTTTCACGGTCTCTCCCATCACCTTGGTGCCCATCAAGGCCATTGACTTTTCTACTCAGTCCATCACCAACACAGCTGTATCAGGTTCTGACCACCACGTCTTCTCTAAGCACACACACTTACCTCCAGTGTCAACCATCACCTTTTTGCCTGTTTCTGTCATTTCTGCTCTAGACTCTAGTCAAGCCATCACTCCTGTTAGATATACTTCTGTTCTCTCTTCTTGAATCCTATTGATTTCTACTCTGGTCTCACCTTCTTTTGCTCAGGGTCCATCATTTCCAACCCAAACAGAAACACGATGCAAGTTTCTCCCCCCATCCCCAACACATGAGTTAATTATATTCCATCACTTCTGCCTAGAGGGAACTCACCTTAACTCTGTGACAAACACCCTAATTTGTCAGATACTGTCATTTCCGAGCCAAGCACAATCAGCTCTGTTCCACCCACCACCTGTGACACTGCCATCCCATCTTCAATATATTGAGCCCTGGTCCAGGGACTACAAACTACACTTCATGGGCCAAATCTGGCCTGTTACCTGTTTTCCCAAATGAGGTGTTATTGGAACACAGCCACATGTACTCCTTTATATCTATAGCTGCTCTCCAGCTACTTTGCATACTTGTGGCAGAGACTTTGTGACCCAACTAGCTTAAAAACTTACCATCTGATGACCCTTTACCAACCCTTGCTCCAAGTTTGGTTAAGACCAAAAAATGATTTTTTTCATCTCTGGCACATGCTCCGAATAAAACCACCTCTGCACTTGCCATCAGCTCTCATGCTGGATGTGATTCTACCCACTTTGTCCTGAGCTACCCAGTGCCATTCCAGTGACTGACACTGTTCTTGTATCAGTGTAAGCACTTCCAGTCTAAGCACAACCCTTGCTGCGGATGCCACCTGCTCTAGGTATTAGGTCCTCCCGCCTTGTTCTGAGTCCAGCCTCTCCTTCCCTAGGGCCAGCCTCCTCCCTGTGGTCAGGTTCTTCCACATATGTTCTGAGCACACTCAGCTCACCTTTGTTGACCACCATGATTGTGTTAGATTATGTCACCTGTGCTCCCAGCCGTGGCCACTGTCTCACCCTCAGTAAATCTGATCCCATCATCCCTTCCTCTAGCAATGGCCTTATACCTTAAATGTGAGTACATTATAAGAATATCAGACCCTATCTCTTATCCCAGCCTACCCTCCCTATTTGGCTGATCACTTCTAAAATTGAATAAATCAATCCCAGTCACGTTTCCTCAATCTTAGTCTCCAGCATCACCAGCACCACCAGTGGACATAGCCTACCTCCTCTTCTCTAAGACACTCACCTCTCTCTGAGGCCCTCATGGTTTCAGGTGAATCACTTTCCACCATCTCTCCTCCCACCACAACAGCTCTTCTCAACCACCACCACCATTAGTGTGTTAGATCAATCCCTCTGCTCTAAGTACACCTGCCTCCTCTTCAATTATTGTCACTATAAATGCATCATATCATGTGATCTGTTTCCTAGGCACCAGGACCACTGGAACCAGACCAACCACCCCCATGTCTGTCACCATGGCCCCTGCAATGGACTCCATATCCCCCGCTACCAGGAATATTGCCCCTGAGCTGGACCCAAATACCTCGGACCTGGGCACATCCACTTTTGGAGCACCATCTATCAGCTCTGTTCCAAATACCAGGAACACCGGGATGAGATCTACCCAGGAGCCAACCACCACTCCTGGAAGCAGTACACTTCACATAAAATAGACTCAGTCACCACGGGCACGGACACAGTTACCATGAGCCAAATGCCAACATGCGACGAAGCCAAGTAGATATTTGTAGCCCTGGGGCATCATCCTCATCTCTCTGTCTGCAGTCGGGGTAGGTATTGGACCATTAGCAGGACTGCGTTTTTGGCTGGTGAGTATCAAGGCTGAGTTAACAGAGGATCCTGCTAAGAAGGTATATTATGAATGGGAGAAGAATTCATGTAAACAGTGCTATTAGGATATCCAGAATGAGAGAGGAGAATAAGTTGGTGTGCTAGGAGGAAAAGAATCATGTAGCATGCTATGAAGACCAGAAAGAATGATTAAATCAGGGAAAGTGATAAAAGTAAAGTAGAAAAAGAGGAGGAAATACACAAAATTGGGGCTAACGTGAAAGGATATTTTGTGAAAGGGGAGGAAAACAGAAGGTTTTCTTAAACAAAATCTGAAAGTAAGACTGTTTTAGCACTGGAAGAAGAATCTCCAGGGAGTAAGGGCTCGTTAGGCCCTCACTCTGCTTACTGATTTCCATTGCAAATTTTAGCACCAGTTACCCATGGACACTTCTTGGCCTCTGATAGTTTTGCACAGGTAGAGATAAATAGTCTACCTTGGTTTTCTTCAGCTTAGCTGCTAGACAGGCAATGTCAAAATATTTCACTAAATCTGAGAGAGAACAGGAGGGAAATACAGAAAGAAAGCAGGAACGGGGGACGCCTGGGTGGCTCAGTCGGTTAAGCGCCTGCCTTCGGCTCAGGTCATGATCTCAGGGTCCTGGGATCGAGTCCTGTGTCGGGCTCCCTGCTCAGCTGGTAGCCTGCTTCTCCCTCTGCCTGCCAGTCTCCTTGCTTGTGCTTTCTCGCGCTCTCTGTCAAATAAAGAAAATCTTAAAAAAAAAAAAAAAAGAAAAGAAAGAAAGAAAGAAAGCAGGAGGGGTGCCTGGGTGGATCAGTCAGTTAAGTGTCCCACTCTTGATTTCAGTTCAGGTCATGATCTCAAGGTTGGGATATTGAGCCCCATGATCAGCATGGAGTCTGCTTGATATTCTCTCTCTGCCCCTCCCCCCCCACTTGCATGCTCTCTCATAAATAAATAAATAAATAGATAGATAAATAAATAAATAAATAAAATCCTGGTTTTGTCTGGGCTGGTCACTCTCTGACTTCCCACTGTATCTCTGCTTTCTGGTCTTGATCTTTCTCCAGATACTTATTTTTCCTATTCTGATTTTTAAATTTATTTACATTTTTCCCGTTTTCTTATAGTTTCTGTCACTAAGCTCACATGTAAGGAATGATTCAGGGTACAAATCTGTGGAGGGCTGGATGTAGATCATACTGCCTCACAAGACACTGTGCATCTCTTCCCAGCTCTGAGTTCAGTGATACCACACTGGTAGCTTAAAAATTCTGCGGTGGAAGTATTTACATTCTAGAAACCAGCAAATGCTACAAATCATGTCTGTTTCTCTCTGGAGAGTCAGGCGTTAAATGATCACTAGTATACCACTGGTAAAAGTGGATAAGCAAATGCAACACATGCTGCAGCCAAAGGCTGGCATAATATAGTCAATTCACTAGCATTCTTTAGCTCAGAATTTTCAGCCTACCTCCATATGTAGGGTACAAAATGAAGACCATCATCCAGAAATGACTTACTAAATTACCTTATAATTTATGTGCAAGATCAACAGATAATGAGAACTAAATTAACTGAGCTTTTACTAAGTGCTAGGCCCAGAGCTGAGTGCTTAAAATGTGTCGTTTCATTTAATTTGCTCTACAGTCCTGTGGGAATATAATACCCACCTTATAGGTGAGGAGCCTGGAGCTCTGTGATCTTAGTTATTTGTCCCAGCACATGTAGTACAGGGCAGATCTGGGACTCTAACCCAGGTTGGTTTGATCCTGGAGTCCATGCCTATAATCTCAAGGCTCTATATGAATACTCTCTGTCCTCAGCTTCCTTAGCTGACTAATAGAGTGAATGGCTCTGTCTTCTAAGTGAGTCTCCACAATTTCACATAGGGATGTAGATTGACTTTTGTCTCGAAAGTCCAACAGCACATAACCTTACCATGATGCAAAGGATGTACTGCAAAGGTTGTACTAATAAAGTGACAAGGGGGGTGCCTGGGTGGCTCAGTCAGTTAAGCAACTGACTCTTGATTTTAGCTTAGGTCATGATCTCAGGGTTGTAGGATGAAGCCCCACATTGGGCTCTGCACTCAATGCAGAGTCTGCTTATCCCTCTCCTTCCTCCCCCTTACACACTCTCTCTCTGTCTATCTCTTAAAACAAATAAATAAATAGGGCACCTGGGTGGCTCAGTCAGTTAAGGGTCTGCCTTCACTCAGGTCATGATCCCAGGGTCCTGGGATCGAGCCCCGCATCAGGCTCCTGCTCGGCCGGAAGCCTGCTTCTCCCTCTCCCACTCCCCCTGCTTGTGTTCCCTCTCTCGCTGTGTCTCTGTCAAATAAATAAATAAAATCTTTTTTAAAAAATAAATAAAATCTTTAAGAAAAAATGAAGTGACAATGAAAGTTGTTTACTCAGAAAGATTGTGAAACAACAAAGAGAGACACAAAGACACAATAAAGATGGTAAAGAGAGGAGAAAATCGATGATTCTAGAAGTAAAAATTCAATGGTGAAAGAGATGATAAAGTGAGATAAGGGATAAGAGATAAGTTTGCTGATAAGAGAGAAGAGAAATTAATTTTATAATATTCTTTTTTTCTCCTTTAGAGGGACTTTTCCTTCCCCCTGATAAATAGTGACACTTACTACCCTCATGACTATAGCGTTGGCCTTGGTCTGGACTCTGGCCTGTTCCATAGCCTGGAAAATGAACTGGTCCATGGAGGAGCACGGGGCTTTGGACACAGAGTGGGCCATGAATTGAGCCACAGCTGTGGGAGTGGTTATGGCATCAATCATGGCAGGAGTCATGGACACAGAGGAGGCCATTACAATAGCCATGAAATGGATCACAGAGGAGGCCACTAAGGAAACTATGAAGTGGGCCACAGAAGAAGGCCCCAGGAAGCCACAGCAGGACAAGGTGGTTATGGCCATAGACTGGATAATATTATGGAAAAAATTATGGAAAAACTATTATCCAGTCTATTATAGTCATAGTCTATGACTATTATCCAGTCTATTATAGTCATAGACTATGTCACAGTCATAGTCATAGACTATAGTCATAGACTATGACTATAATAGACTGGATAATGTATTAGAAAATATTATGGAAAAAGAAAGCATGGGAGGGCATCATAGAGGAGAAGAAAAGAATGATCACAGAATGATTGAAATGAAGTATAGGGGCACCTGGCTGGCTCACTCAGTAGAGCATACGACTCTTGATCTCAAGGTTGTGAGTTCAAGCCTCATGTTGGGCATGGGCCTACTTAAAAAAAAATTAAATGGAGTATAAAAATGTTCTCAAGGAGTAAGTTTAGAGATCAAGAAAAGGACCAGCAAAAAGATCTCAGAGACCTTGACCAACACTGGGAAAAATCAAGCAGAGACTGGGTTTGGAGGAGATGCACAGCATTACCAGGCTTGGAGATTACTTCAAGGTAAAGCTTTCTTGAATTCTACCTGAGTCTCAGACTCTATTGTAGGGAATCATAGTGATCATCCTCAGGACATTTTCTCTCCCATCTCCCACCATCCAAGTCATGGTCAGTGTTTCTCATCCCTTTTTCCTCAGGGTGCTATAAATGCTACCACACATCTCTAAGGAACAAAAGCATGCAATAAATATATTATCAGGACCACAGGCTTACTTGTTTTCCTATTTGTTCTTTTAGTTTTCATGGAGTTGTTGTTTTCTTTTTTAATGCTTACTATGTCCCAGGTGCTGTCCCAGAAGCCTTTAAATACATCATTTAATCCTTAAAAAGTCTTTGAAGAGACTTTGAGGTAGACAAAGATATTTAAGTAAGACACAAAAAAACACTAACTATAAAGAAAAGTTTGATGATTTGGACTTCATTGAAGTCCAGTATCAGAATGTATCTGCAAGAGAATGAAAAGGAAAGCCAAATATAGGATCAGATACTGTAATACTTACATCTGACAAAAGACTCATATATCCAGAATATAAAAAGTACTACAAATCAATAAGAAAAAAAAAACAAAACAGGGCAATTAAAAATGGGCAGAAGATTAGATAAGTATTTAACAAAAGAGTATATCAAAATGCTTAGTGAACATTTGAAAAGGTGCTCAATATTATTTTTTATCAGAGAAATGAAAATTAAAACCACAGCAAGATACCACCACAGATATACCAAAATGAGTCGAATTTAAATGACTGATAATACCAAGTATTGGCAAGGATGGGGAACAACTGGATTCTTAAACATTGTTAGTGGGAGTATAAACTGATACAATTATTTGGAGAAAATGGCAACACTAAACTTAAACACACATGTATCCTATGACCCAGAAATCCTAATCCTGAGTAACTATATCCAACAGAAATGAATGCCTTTGTCCACCAAGAGACATGTCTCAAAGCAGCTTTACCTAAAATAGTGCTGAGCTGGCAATTATCCAAAGTCTATTAACATTTGCATGGGTAAATACATTGTGACATATTTATACAATGGAATGCTATTCTCTTAAAGCAAATCCATTTTCATCTCCCCCAGCCATGGGCCTGATCAGGGGGCAGATAGAAGAAGCTGATTGATGCATGCTTTATAATGAACCAGAAGATCCTAGTTTTAATTCATCCTCAAGTCCAAATCAGTACAAGGCCCACATCTAAAGGCAATGCAAGTGATAATATTTCTTCCACAAATGCTGTCTAATTTCAAATTGTTACCCTTAATAATCCCAGAAGATGCCCACCTCCAGGGTGACATGAATGCAATTAGTCCGAGGGGGAAGCAAACTGGCTTCCTGTGTGAGCCCAGCTGATGGGCCTGCACGTTTAGCTGACTCCCATCCCTCTTGGAATTCAATGATTTTTAAGTCTTAATCATTATAGACTAGTTTAGCTCACATGTAGCCTCTTTATCTCTATTGTCAAATGAAATTAAAAAAAGAGGGGCACCTGGGTGGCTCAGTCATTAAGCGTCTGCCTTCGGCTCAGGTCATGATCCCAGGGTCCTGCATCGGGCTCCCTGCTCGGGGGGAAGCCTGCTTCTCCCTCTCCCACTCCCCCTGCTTGTGTTCCCTCTCTCGCTGTGTCTCTCTCTGTCAAATAAATAAATAAAATCTTTTAAAAAAAATTAATTAAAAAAAGAAAGGTGGGGGAAATTTAAAGAAAAGGTTTAGGTTGAATGAAGATGAGGGTTTTAGATGACCCCCCCAATCTTGCGCTGCTCCCGGTCTCCCTAACTGGAGTCTCTTCCTCCTCCCGCGCTGGCACTGAGACTGACCCCAACACTGTCTGCCATCAGAGCAGGTACTTCCTTCCCCCCTCACATTCCATTGTTAGAGTAGCAGCTACCATGAAATGCAAACAACCACTTCTGCCCAAGGCATAGTCACCACTGGGACATACACAACTACCCCTGTCTTGGTTACCACCAACCCTAGAACAAAATCTAGTATTTCTGTTTCAGAGAAAATCAACACTGGAATAGAAACAACCTCGACTGACATAGACGCCACTGCCACTGAAGTGGGCACGAGCACTTCTGTGCAAGGTAAAGCACTTCTGGAACAGCTACATCTACTCTTGTCTCAGGTACCACTATTGCTGGAATAGGCACCATCTCCTCCTTCCAAGCGTCACCCACTAAGGAAATAGGCACAACCACTACTGCTCGAATTCGGCCTCCACTGACATACCATCAGTCATCTCCATCTCAGGGACCATCAGCCCTAGAACAGACAGACACTCCTATTTCAGGTAAGGCCAGCACTAACACAAAAATGACCACCTCTGACCAAGACACAACCGCACAAGAACAAGTATCACTTTTGCCCAAGGCATAAGAACTCAAGTGTCCAAAGTACCCACCTTCATCCAGGCACCATCATCACTGGAAAAGGAACAACCACCTCTGCTCAAGGATCAGCAGCCTTGGAGACAGGTATAGAAACTTCTGCTCAAGGTGCAGTCACCCTTGGAATAGGCACAACCATCTTAACACAGTCCTAAGCACATGGGAACTGTCACAACTTCCACCAAGGCACACCCACGTGTGCATCAGGCACATCATCCTTATCCCATATACCATCAACCCATTCACATTATTTCCAAAACAGGTACCATCACCTCTTCCCAAGAATCAGCCACTGCTGAAATAGGATCAGTCTCTCCAGTCCAAAGTTTAACCATTACCAAAAGAGGCATAACCACCCTAATCCTGGACATAGCCATGGTGGGAACAAGCACAACCACTTTTGTCCAGGACACAACCACCCTGGATTGGGCACATCTCTCCTTACCCCAGACAGCACTATGATCAGAACAGGAACCACAACTTTTGCCTGAGGATCATCATCTAGTACTGACAAAGGAACATCAACCTCTGATTGAGCAGACAATCACTGGAGCAAGCACATCCCTAAGTCCACGTCCAACCGTCATGAGAAAAGACAGCCCCTTCCATCTCAGTCACCACAAGCTCTGTCTCAGGTAATACCAGCCCTGGAAGACAAAAACCTTCTCTGGCCAAGGCAAGAGCCCCCATTGGAATAGTGTGAACACTGCTTCTTAAGGACAACCTGCACTAGAACCTATGTCTTAGACACCAACTGTATTCCTGTGGCTGGAACATCACACTCTGCTCTGAGCACGACCCTCACTGAGATAGGCGCAACCATTCCTGCTTCAGGAACCATGGCCCAGGGACCTGCCTCTACCCTAGTCACTGCAGTTGTGAAGTAGTATCTACCCTTGAAACTGTTGGATTCACTGAAAACACCCATGAAGCAGACCAGGTCCTTTCCATTATACACACAGTTTGAGCCCTACTCCAGTGACTGTGGTAAAGCCAAGATATTCATGGCCTGGGGCACATCCTCATTTCTCTGGCTTCAGCTGTAGCTGCTGTCATTCTGTTAGTAGAACTTGGATTTTACCTGCCGAGTATTTGCCACTGGTTAATGAGGAGGCATTGGTGACAACAGATCACAGGTTAGGGTGTATGTGTGGAATGCATGGAAATAGTATCATTTAAAGTTTTCATAGTTAGAAATAATAAATATTGAAGATTGTCGGAACCAAAAAAAACCAAAAAAGACACTCAAACAGAAAGCACTGAATCTTATAGAGACAAGGTAGGAAGAGTAAAGCAGAAAACAAAAAGAGAGATGGAGAAAGGAGATAAAAATAGAGAGGGGAGGGAGGGTTGGAGTCTAGGAGAATGAGAGACAGGGAATAGAAGGAACAAAACTCTAAGATTCCCAAAATTTAGCACCAAAGGGGGCCTTTTTAGGTGCAAAGGAGAGGAGAATTAAGTGTTCTACACTGGCTTCCCTTTGGGTTCTACCCTTTAATTCAGTTGTGCTCTCCAAGAGCACAGTCCTTGCCCTTTAACGTTTCTACCCCATTGGGGGTGAAACTGTGCTTGTATCTTCTTAGCAGAGCTGAACTAGGTTGGCACACAAGAGCCTGTGGCCATATCAAGGCAGAATAACAGGAATAAACTAGAGAGGATGGGAGACAAAACAGTCTCTGATGAAGTGCTGAGTTTGCAGAGCTCAGCCAGGCCTCCCTGGCTCTCCAGCATTCCTCCTTGGGGTTGAGAGAGCGGCATTCAGTCTCAGACTGCAATCTGCATTCAGATATTCACCAGGACTTTCTGTCTTATTCCAGTGTATTTACCTCTTGTTCTGAATTTTTATTTTATATCTTTTGTTATGGAGAGATTACCTTACATAACATGTGGAAAATGGCGAGGTATAAATGATGAAGACAACTTGGACCATAAATGGTTTCTTTACTTTTAAACTATTCCATCTGGACAGCATTACATACAGACTCACATCTACTAATCTCCTAAATGTGCTGGCACTCTCTTATTTAAGACCAAGATGTAATAGCAATAATCATGGCAGGTAATGTTTATAAAGCACTTACTTTGTTCCAGGACTGTGTGAGTATTTTACATGTGCTATTTCATTTTATCTTCCCAATAATCCTGTAGGAAAAAAAAATGTGCTATTATTATCTACATTTCATATACAAGGACACTATTCACATTTCATATACAAGGAGGCATAGACAGGTAAGTAACCTACTGAAGGGCACACAACAGACTTAGAACTCAACCCAGGATTTTTAAAATTCAGGAATCCATGCTCTTAACTGCAAGGTTATATGATGAATTTCAAAACTGTGGCTTTTCCAGATTACTCTTAGTCTCCCAAACACACATTTCTTTAGTTAATACAATGACTGATTCTTGTACTTTGATGGGGTCCATCCTCTGAATATTTGGAGATTGACTGTTTTTGCTTTGTGAATTCTACCATATTGGTACAGCATAATAAATGAAAATTCGTAGGCACAGTAAGGTCATTATTTTATTTGATTTTTGCTTGTTTTGCCATCTTCTCAGAGAGAGAAATAATGAATAACACAACAATGATACAAAGAGGGACACAGAGGAAGTAAAGAAGTTGAGAAGAGATTTTTTTTTTTTTTAAGATTTTATTTATTTATTTGACAGAGAGAGACACAGCCTGAGAGGGAACACAAGCAGGGGGAGTGGGGGAGGGAGAAGCAGGCTTCCCACGGAGCAGGGAGCCCAATATGGGGCTTGATCCCAGGACCCCAGGATCATGACCTGAGCCGAAGGCAGACGCTTAAGGACTGAGCCACCCAGGCGCCCTGAGAAGAGATTTTTTTAAAATGGTTTTCTAAAAAGTAAAAGTCTGTGACTTTAGTCAACCAGGTAGGCTATGAAATGGGAGAGAAGGATTAATTTCTTAAAGTATTTACATTTTTTCCTTTTAGAGGGATACTCTTCTGCTCCTGAGAAACATTAGCATATATTACATCCATGACCTAGGCCTGGGTCCATTGTCCTGAACCAACTGGGGTTAGAGAACATTGTTATTGTTTCAACAATAAAAAGAGCTATGGAGGGGCCCTTGGTTTGGTTCATGAGGAAGCTTTAAGGCAGGCCATGAATGGAGCCACAAGCATGAAGATGATCATGGAATGAGTCTTGAAGTATCCACAGAGGGGGTCAGAGTAGAAGCCACAGACATGGGACCATGATAGAAGTCATGTTAGTGACAACCACAGGGCAGGCTTCAGAGGAAGTCACTGAAGAGGGCATTGCCACAGCCACTGGAAAATGGGAGACATTATAATGAAAGGAGGGGATCATGGAGGAGAAGACAAAGAGCTATAATGGGGAGTGAGTCAAGATGGGAGACCAGGATGTTCCCAGGGAATGGCCGTAGGTGATGGCGTAGCTCAAGAACAGAACCAAGGAAAGCCTCTCAATATCTGACCGACAAGGCTACAGCTCAAGCAGAGCGTGCTTTTGGAAAGATAACCACAATTTATGAGGCTTAGAAATGACCTGAAATAAACGTATTCTCTGGACTCACCCCATAACTCAGCATCTCAAGATCAAGGAGGTTGCTGGCCCTCAAGAGGGGTAGGAATGGGCACAGTGACTGCACTCAACACAGCTGCTTTCCCATTCTCCCTGTGCTCAGGTCATTCCAGTACCCTCCAGAACGTGACTTTGTCTTTGAGAAGTCTTCTTTTCTTCTTTTGTGTCTTCTTCAGATGTCATATGACTAAGAAGAGAATGACTAGACACTCTAAGGAATAAAAATTCATTAATGTATGTGGTATCCAGACAAAATGCTTATCTTTTATTTTTTTTAAAGATTTTATTTATTTGAGAGAGAGCATGAGACAGAGAGAGAGAGCATGAGATGGGGGAGGATCAGAGGGAGAAGCAGACTCCCTGCCGAGCAGGGAACCCGATGCGGGACTCGATCCCGGGACTCCAGGATCATGACCTGAGCCGAAGGCAGTTGCTTAACCAACTGAGCCACTCAGGCGCCGAAAAATGCTTATCTTTTAAGCATTTTTAAATTTTGTCTGTTTTGCTCTTGTCCTTTGTTTCTGAGTGACTGCCTGTGCCACGCAGTGTGCTAAGTGCTTTTACATATACCATCATGTAGTCCTCACAACAACCCAAGAAGTCAAGATTATAATCCCCATTAAGTAAACGAGAAAACTGCAACTCAGAAAAAGGGCTAGTAAGTGAGCAAGATTGTACTGTAAGACAAGTTCTCTAACTCCAATTGGTTCAGGAGGGAAAAAACAAATTTCTGATTTAGAAGTATTATAAGGACTTTTACCCTTAGTGCAGAGTGCTGAGATCCCAGTACCAACATGTTACTGACCACACCACTCATCCATCCCCTGCATGGAACTTCCCGTTGCAGACAACAGGCAGATCAACTTCCAAGTGTAGGGCATCCTAGAATCTAGATTCCTGACCCCTCCCCACTCAACACCTCATTTTCTACCATAGCTCATTCTCTTCCAGCTTCTAGGACTCAGTCATTCACAGTTCTTTCATATCTTAGGATGTAAGCTCTCAAAGAACCCAAATTATCTGTTTTGTTTACTGGGTACAATGTCCAGCACATAGTGGGCAATCACTAAATATTTGTCCCTAACCCTAACCCCTAACCATCTCCTGCTTGTCACCTTACTTCCATCAGGCTTCATATGCCATGAATATTCTTTCACCCAAATGTCTAAATGATCTGAAATGGTTCCTCTCCTAGGAAGCCTTGCCAGATTTTGGAGGGAGTGGAGACAGCTTGTTTTGATTATATATAGTGTAAAATTAAAATTTCCATAGGGTTTATTCCCAATTTGTTTGCCATGAGCTGTGGATGAAGTAACTGCCAGTCCCCTTAGCTCACTACTATCTTTGTTTTATTCTCCTTGTTCAGCTGTCTTTGGGTCATTTCTGTTGGCCTCATCCAAGTGTCTAAACAAAATTGTACTGCAAGCCCTCAGTTCCCCAGCATACTGGCCATGTTTTCCTCGATCATTCAGCTTATCCAGCACACAGCACTGATGAGAAGAAGCAGCTGAGGTTCCCGAGGGTATAAAAGTTCCTATGAATTCTTTAAAAATAAGTGAGGAATACCCCTATGAAGGGGTTTAGAAGCAGGAACATTCTTCTCCAGTTGTCATTACTCCCTGTAGGTCCTATCCAGTGTGTGTACTGGTGAATATTTAACAACCAGTTTTCTGTGGTGCAAATGCTCCCACCATGGCTGATTTCAGGCTATCAATGTGACATCACTGAGCATGAGGTTGAGAAGAGATGTGCAGACACCATTATATACTATTTCCACTAGACAGATACAATAGATGTACATAACTTCATGAACATAGATAATAGTAAATATAGTAAAATAATTGGGAAATAATGAGTTTTGAGTACTTTTGCCATTGTTTTAAATATAATTTAGTTCACTGTAAGCTAATTTAATGTTTAATGATGGCTGAGTTGCAAAAACTGCTGAAATTTTAAAAATTTATGGCGCTTGCCGACAGGTATGCACTGATGCCAATATACCACTGGTCTCATCTCCCCAACAGCCCACAGCCCCACTCCTTCCACCCCCTACTTCCCATGCCCCAGAGATTCCAAAGTCTATCCTTGAGTCTCTCTTCCCCCCTCATTCAAGATGTATTTTACACGCCTACTGTATGCTCAGCAGCTCCCAGAGGTCCAGCCCCCTGTTCCCATTCACATTAAATCTTACTTTATGTGTTCTTCCTGCTAAGTTCTGTTCATGAAGGCCTCCTTCCAGCCTCACTCTCACCCAGGCACTCAGGACTTCTCATCCAGGAAACAAGGTCTTGAGTTAGAACAGGTTTTCAGCCCCATCTCTGCCTCAGAGGGTGGGTCCCCTCCACTTTGACAACTTGATCCTCTTGAACTGTCCTACTTCCTGCTCCTCCTCAGGCCCTGCCTAATGGGATCACGTCATTCTCCATTTTCATGTACCGTCCTGACCTCTGTCCCTTCTCTCTGAGTTCAAGTATTCTGCCTATAGCTGGAAAAACAACAAGCGACATATCCTGCCCCTGCCCAGCCCAGATGATACTATAAAGACTTCCTTTGAAAGATAAAGAGGTGACATTCTATGGAGGAAGCCCAAGGGGCCAGGCACCAGCATCCCCACTCTGCAGCCCCAGGTCCTCCTTCTTGGTGGTCTTCTTCAGATTAAGGACCCATTCTTTGGAGATGCAAACTCCCAGCCCTCCAGCCTCAGATCTCCACCTCTTCTCTCTCAAGACCCTGCATTGTTTGTTTGTTTTTCCTTTTCCTTCTAGGCCTTAGTCTTATCTGGGACTCAGGAGCCCTCCTTTCTAGGCTTCACAGGCAGATTATCTCAAGATGAAGAGAAAAACATTTTCCTTTGCATGTTGGCTGTTGTTTCACCTTCTTCTACTTTTAGGAAATGGTGAGTGATTTCGTTTAAAGAAGGATATTCTTGGAGTTTGAGTAGAGTTTGGGGAAAATTTTGACAACTCCTGGGATGCACACTCTGTCTTGTTAGTTCCCATTTTCCAAAAAGAGGTAAAGGCTCTATTCTCTCCAATTCAACCCAGCATTTATTCTCCATTCTTTTCCCAATAGCAGTTCTTCTGCCCAGAAGACTGGCCTATTTCCTCTGTCAGAAATCAATCTCAAATGGAGATGCATTAGAGTTGACAGAGATCTTAAAGTTAATGTCTGACCACCCACAGTAGGCAGGGATCCATCTCCAATATCTATGACAGCAGTCTCCAAGCCTCTAACTGAACATGACAGGAAAAATACTATTCCATACTTGCATTGCTTTAATTTTTTCTAGAAGTTGCCCCACCATAGCTTTGGTTCATTTGTTTTATGCCCTTGAATAACACAAAATAAATCTATTCCCTCTCCACAAGCCAGGTTTTCATCTTAATTTCTCACTTAGTTTCTCTCTTAACTCTAACCCTAAACCTAATTAGAGGCATTAACATAAGGTTTTCAGATTCTTCCCCCAAATCTAAATTTGCAATTCTTACGTTAGTCCAGACAACACTGAAGAAAAAAAAAAGAAGAATACATGGATAGGGTGAGGAGAAGAACATCTAAATTCCTGTGGAAGAACAAGGCCATAGATGAGTTGTTGTACATATAGGCATATGGGAGACCAAGTTGTTATTGGGATGGAAAATCAGGATGTAGAGGTAGTCATGAGATAGAGGGGAAAGGCATGGACTCACATTAACTCTAACTCACTAACCAAGGAGGTTTAGCGCCTTTCCTGAATCCTAGGATATCTTATCTATTTGAGCTACACGTGGCTAGTTCTTTGCTAGACTAAGTACCAAGTCCTTTTGGGATCCCTTCATGGATGGTTCCCAAATGTTCATATGCATAAAAATTACCTGATAGTAGTAAAAATGCCCATCACTATCCCTTCCCAAACTGATTCCCTTTTGATTATCTTTCTTCTAGAAAAAGGGTACAATTCTATTTTGAGAGCAGCTCAATATGTATACACGGTCCTATTAACTTTCTCTTTTACATTCTTTATCTAGAGAGTATCACGTATAGTTGGAGGAGGAATAATACCATCCTCCTATGACCCAGGTCATGTGACTCCCCCATATCTAGGATGTGGAATAGTATATGGCCTAAGAACTGGCTCTGTGTCAGACAATCTTAGTTTTAATCCCTGTTCTGGGTCACCTGGCTGGCTCAGTCGGTAGAGCATGTGATTCTTGATCTCAGGGTTGTGAGTTCAAGTCCCATGTTGGGCATGGAGCTTACTTAAAATGAATGAATGAATGAATGAATGAATGAATAAATAAATAAATAGATAAATAAATAAATCCCCATTCCATGATCTGCTAGCTCTTTTAACTCGGGACTAATTGCTTAACTTCTCTAAACCTTAATTTCCCTATCTATAAATGTGAGTAATAACAGTCCCTCATGGGATTATTGTAAGGATTTGAAGTACTCATGGAAGTATTGTAAGGATCTGAAGTACTAATTCATGCGTGGCACCTAGGACAATGCTTGGACACAATGCATAGTGACCACTCAATAAATGATAGCTATTATAATTATCATTATTATTAGTTGTAGTTACAAAATAAAAGTTTCCAAAGGAACTAACAAGTCATCCTTTCTTAATATGCTGTAACTTCCAATGTTAACACTACAGTCACCCACCCTGTATCAACCACACCATCCAGTGAGACCATCAGAAACACCAACCCCGGAACAACGCCACCATCCAGTGGGACAGCTGTAACAACCACCCACCCTGGCACAACCCCATCTTCCAGTGGGATAACAGTCAGAACCACCCATCCTGGCACAACTCCACCATCCAGTGGGACAACTGTAACAACCACCCATCCTGGAACAACCTTACCATCCAGAGGGACAACCATCATAACCACCCACCCCAGCACAACCCCACCATCCAGTGGGATGACAGTCATAACCACCCATCCTGGCACAACCCCACCATCCATTGGGACAACTGTAACAACCACCCATCCTGGAACAACCCCACCATCCAGTGGGACGACCATCACAACCACCCATCTCAGAACAACCCTACCATCCAGTGGGACAACTGTAACAACCACCCATCCTGGAACAACCTTACCATCCAGWGGGACAACYRTMAYAACCACCCAYCCTRGMACAACYYYACCATCCAGTGGGACAACTGTCACAACCACCCACTCCAGAACAACTGCACCATCCAGTGGGATGACCGTCACAATGACCCATCCAGCACAACCCCACCATCCAGTGGGACGACCATCACAACCACCCATCTCAGAACAACCCCACCTTCTAGTGGGATGATAGTCATAACCACCCATCCTGGCACAACCCCACCATCCACTGGGACAACTGTAACAACCACCTATCCTGGAACAACCCCACCATCCAATGGGATGACCGTCACAACTACCCATCCTGGAACAACCCTACCATCCAGTGGGACAACTGTAACAACCACCCATTCTGGAACAACTCCACCATCCAGTGGGACAACCATCATAACCACCCATCCCAGCACAACTCCACCATCCACAGGGATGACTGTCACAACCACCTATCCTGGAACAACCCCACCATCCAGTGGGATGATTGTCACAACCACCCACCCCAGCACAACCCCACCATCCAGTGGGACCATCACAACCAACCCCCCTGGAACTACCACACCATCCAGTGAGAACATCACAACCACCCATCCTGGACCAACCACACTATCCAGTGGAACTAACACAATAGCTGTGCCTCCAATGTCACAAGCATAAGCACTGCCCCTCCATGGAATGAGGAAAAACCTAACAGATACTTCAGGCCATGGGAAATTGCTCTAATCACTTTAGTCTTCATTGCAATGGCTGTGATTCTCTTCACTGGGCTCCTCTTCTGTCTTGTGAGTGCCTGATGTACAGGAAACTCTTTTTTTTTTTTTTTAAGATTTTATTCATTTGAGACACAGATACAGAAAGAGCGAGAGAGCATGAGCAGGGGGAGAGGCAGAGGGAGAGGGAGAAGCAGGCTCCCCGCCGAGCAGGGAGCCCAATGCGGGGCTCGATCCCAGGACCCTGGGATCATGACCTGAGCCGAAGGCAGACGCTTAATGACTGAGCCACCCAGGTGCCCCAAGGAAACTCTTTTTCTGAGAAAAAGAGCAGGAAAATGAAGAAGGAAATACAGTAGAGAGAGGAGGGTCACTGTAGGGATAATAGGGAATGAGAAATCAGGAGTTACAAAACAAGGCCCAGAAATAGCAGGTTAGAAACAGCAAGCTAGATGGTCAGAAAAGCCAAGACGTATTCAGAGAAAATTGATGAGAAGAAGATGGGATCCAAAAAAAGCCATGGGGAGGAGGAGTACCGGCAGGAAAGGAGGATGCTTGGGACTGGAGAACACTGGAAGAGGGGGCATAACTCAAATGATTCATCCTTTTATTTTCTAGAGAAACTCTCTGGGCCTAAGAAACCTCTTCAACACAGATCTCTACCACCCCCATGGCTCCAACCTTGGTCTCCACCTCACAGCCATTATGGAGTCCACGACAGGTCTGTGACTGAGTCCAGAGGAGACTGCTCTCCCTCTGCAGTCGTGGAGTTGACTGTGAGACACATGTGGCCCCGACTAGCCCTGAAGGCAGAAGCATCACGTCAGGGGGAGGGAGGGAGCTGACCTGGATGACTGGGGGCCTGAGTGTCCCCCATAAGCTCCCAGGCTGCTCCTCCCAGCTCTTACCATCCTCCCTTCCCCTGTTTTTTCCAGACCATAAAAAGGAGGCTGTAGCTGTGACTGAATTATTAAATAAATGTGTTTAATACATGTGGGAGCCAGACTCTATGTGTTAGTGTTTATATATTGCTGTGAATAGAGGTTCCTTGTATTCCAAAGACCTCTCTTTCCTGTATCCTCTCAGCTCTCAAATCCCTAGAGTGACATCCAGGGACCTTATATCTGTCCCATTTTCTTCCCTGTCCTGTCCCCATTCCCTTGAGGCCTCTGGGCTGATGGAAGAATTGAATCGGGGAAGATGGGGGAAGGCAGGTACTGGACTTCACAGATTTGTGTTGCACAATGAGAAAACGAATGGAGCTTAGAGCATGAAAGGGTGGGGCTGCTGTAAGGTAGAGAAGGACTTAACAGTTAATGGGGCTATCCCTAGGCATGACCACATTCACTGGTCACTCATGTCTGCCCTGGGCTTGGACTCTACTGAAAAGACAGGTGTGAGCTGCCACCTTTGTCTCCTGTGGGCTCCCCCGCCCCCAGAGGAGTACCAGGCAAGGAGACCATGCTCCCAGTTTCTGCAAGGGCAGCGCCTGCAAAACCAGGCCTCAGAGCAGGGACACAACACCCATGTGTCAGCACCTTGCTTGCTGAAGGCCACAGCCTTGTCAAGGCTTCTGGTGCAACCTGCTCCTCACACACATTCCACTAACCCTTCCTGGCTACGAAATGAATCATTAGCCTTAATTTAACCCTGCTAAGTCTCTTCAATTTCTATGGTTCTTAAAGTCTGAATCTTTGCCAGAGCCTTCTTAACAGGGCCAAAGCTGTTTATGTACATTTTATAACACTGTTAACAAAACAGTTTTAGGGGCGCTTTCGTGGTGAAGTGGGTTAAGCATCTGACTCTTGCTTTTGGCTCAGGTCATGATCTCAGGGTTGTGAGATTGAGCCCCACGTCGGGCTCTGTGCTCAGCCTGCTTGAGATTCTTTGTCCCTCTCCCTCTGCCCTTCCCACTTGCATACTCTCTCTCTCCCGTAAGCAAGTAAATCTTAAAAAAAAAACAAAACAGTTTTGGGGTGCCTGGTTGGCTCAGTCGTTAAGCATCTGCCTTCGGCTCAGGTCATGATCCTAGGGTCCTGGGATCGAGCCCCGTATCGGGCTCCCTGCTCCCCAGGAATAAAATATAAAATCTTGATTTTATTTATTTATTTGACAGAGAGAGACATAGCGAGAGAGGGAACACAAGCAGGGGGAGTGGGAGAGGGAGAACAAGCTTCCTGGAGAAGTTGGGGAGACAAGGATGAATGCATAGGTCACAATTTATTAAGGGAAAAAGACTTGCAGACAGGCAAGTTTAGGCCAGTGCATCAAGTACTACTAACTAAAGTAGCCCAGGAAAAAATATATAAAGTTGGCCAAGGCAGGGAGCTGACTCACAAAGAAGATGACTATGATTCGATTATAAGGAGTTGGCAGGAATTTACAAGGAGGAAAAGGGGAAATGTCAGGCAAGCAAGCACCTCGTGCAAGATGAGGTGTGGTACTGCCAGTGAATGGTCAAAAGAGCTGTGGGACCAGATAGGACAGCACAGGGAAATAAATGAAGCCAGAAGGTTAACTGTGTGGTTTTAGATGCCACATCAAGGAGGTGAGATTTCCTTCAACAGGAAGTCAACAGATTGTTTTAAGGCATTGTGGGATTAAATATTTTTCTAAGCAGGGCGCCTGGGTGGCTCAGTCAGTTAAGTGTCTGCCTTCAGCTCAGGTCATGATCCCAGGGTCCTGGTGATCGAGACCCACGTCGGGCTTCCTGCTCCGCAGGGAACATGCTTCTCCCTCTCCCTCTGCCTGCCGCTCCCCCTGCTTGTGCACTCTCTCTCTGTAAAATAAATAAAATCTTCTAAAATATATATATATTTTTTATCTTTAAAAAAATATTTTTCTAAGCAAGAACACTCTGCCTGAGTGAGCAGAAAATAGAGGCTGGCATCCAGTAGGGATTGGAATTCAGAGGCTCTTGTAATATCCCAGCAAAGAAACAAATCCAAGACCACAAAAACATAGAAATAGGAATCAAGAAGAAAAGTGGATTTCAATCAAGAAGAAGTGGACTTCTGCCTAGCAGTTTTTTAAAAAATCCCCTTCTCCACAACCCATGGTCACCATGGTCACTTTCATCAGAAGTCCTGTTTCAAGGAGGTCCTCATCCAACAGCTATGGGCAATTTTCTTAAAATTAATTTATAAAATGATTAATTTATAAAATGATTAATTCAAGAAGAAGAATTTTCTTCTTGCCTTTAAATAATAATCAACATGTCTGGGGCGCCTGGGTGGCTCAGTCATTAAGCGTCTGCCTTCGGCTCAGGTCATGATCCCAGGGTCCTGGGATCAAGCCCCACATCGGGTTCCCTGCTCCGCGGGAAGCCTGCTTCTCCCTCTCCCACTCCCCCTGCTTGTGTTCCCTCTCTCGCTGTGTCTCTGTCAAATAAATAAATAAAATCTGTAAAAATAAATAAATAAATAAGTAAATAAATAATAATCAACATGTCTCCCTCCTGCCATAGCTACAGACTGGGGGACAGGCACAAAGGAGACTAAAGAATATCTTGTTGCTGGGACACCTGCGTAGTCAGTCGGTTAAGTGTCCAGCTCTTGATTTTGGCTCAGGCCATGATCTCAGGGTCAGGATCTCAGGGTCGTGAGATGGAGCCCTGCATCCAGCCCCCCAGCGAGCCCCATGTCAGGCTCCACGCTCAATGGAGTGTCTGAGATTTTCTCTCTCCCTCTCCCTCTGCCCCTCCTCCTGGTTCTCTCTCTAAAATAAACCTTAAAAAAAAAAAAGAATATCTTGTTGCTTATGAAATGTTTTATAGTCAAGAATATACTCAAGAAAATATATTTATGATAATTTTCATACAAAATACCATATTCAAAAGCATATGCAAGAAAAATAGTTTATTCTTTTTGTGTGTGTGTGCTTCACCATAATTTTACTAGGAGGACTTATATTGTAATACTAATTGCCTGCCCTGAATCCTAGTGTGTATCTACAGCTTCTTTTCTTTATTATTTTTTTATTATGTTCAGTTAGCCACTGTTCAGTATATCATTAGTTTTTGATGTGTTCAATGATTCATTAGATACCTATAACACCCTGTGCTCGTCACAGCACGTGCCCTCCTTAATACCCATCACCCTGTTATCCCCTCCCCGCCACCCTCCTCTCTTCTGAAACTCTCAGTTTGTTTCCTGGTCTCTCATGGTTCGTCTCCCTCTCTGATTTCTCCCCCTTTGGATTTCCCTCCCTTCCCTTACGTTCCTCCGTGCTATTGCTTATGTTCCACATATGAATGAAACCATATGATAATTATCTTTCTCTGCTTGACTTAACTTAGCATAATACCCTCAAAAATAGTTTATTCTTGACTGATAATCGCAAATATTATTTCTGTGGATAATATATAGATTATAGTAAAAACAACAAGGCCATAGACTGTATAACTCCAATCATACAACATTCTGGAAATAGCAAAATTATAGGGACAGAAACCAGGTCTGTTTTGCCAAAATCTGGGAGTTGGGGTAATCAGGGTAGGGCTGACTCATAAGGAACAGCACGGGAAGGGTTTGGAGGGTGATGAAATGTTTCAGTGTGGTGAAGACATGATTCTATCATTTATCAAAATCTATACAACTGTACCCTACAAAAAGTAAATTTTACTGTATGGAAATTTAGCAAATCAACCAGGGTGTGGGGGGAGAGGTGGAATGCAGACTCTGACAAATGAATCACATCGAATGGGATGGGGAAGGAGCTGACCTAAGTAACTTTGAAAGGCAGCGTTATGACTGTTAAGCTAAAAACAGAAAGAACTGTGCACAAACACTGTATTCTCATTGGCAAATTTGTTTCTCACATGAGTCTGGATTAGCAATTCTGAAACTACCATCTGTTTAATAAGGATGAATAAATAAGGACTAGCAATGTTGTGGGGGTACCTGGCTGGCTCAGTCAGTGGAGCATGCGACTCTTGATTTCAGGGTTGTGAGTTCAAGCCCCATGTTGGGTGTAGAGATTACTTAAAAACAGAATTTAAAAAAAAAAGAGAAAGAAATATTGCAAATATTACAAGCTATGTCAGAGAAAGAAATTATAAATAAGGGAAGGGGAGAAGCTAGAATGAACTCTGTGTTGCTGGACTGTAGCTGGAGGTTATCAAAATGGATTCATACTTATGTTTAATATATATGCAGATAGATAATATGGAAATAAATACAGGTATGTGTTTAGCATGAGCTAGTATATATACATATTTTTCCTAGCTCTAACTTCTTTGATGTACTGGAAGTAGCAACATCTAATTAGCAATGAGCACACCTAGTGCCCAGATCTTGGTTTCTAAATACTATTCTCTAATAAGCAGAACCAGAGTTACATGGAGAAACTGTTGATTCTAGGGCCTAGGCAGAGAAAATACAAAATGAGCATAGAACATCTTGTGATGACAAATGTAAGAAAATACTTCAAAAATACTATGGAGGGGAGCCCCTGGGTGGCTCAGTCAGTTAAGCATCTGCCTTCGGCTCAAGTCATGATCTCAGGGTCCTGGGATTGAGCCCCTGCATCAGGCTCCCTGCTCAGCTGGAAGCCTGTTTCCCCCTCTCCCTCTGCCGCTCCCCCTGCTGTGCTCCCTCTCTCTCTCCCTGTGTGTGTTAAATGGATGAATAAAATCTATTAAAAAATAAAAAGAGGATGGAGGATACTAAAAAGACACTGGGGCCAACCCCAAAGAGTTCCCAATGGTCATTTTGAGCAACAAAATAAATGGTGACAGTCCTGGACCATAACTCCCAGAACACAATAATTATCTATGAGTTCATAATGATATAAACAAATAACTGAATAAATAAACTGGGGAGAAGACACAAGTTTACCCCATAGAAGAATTCCAATGAATAACTATGGAAGGAATGAGGGACATCATTACAACCCCAGAGTAACGACTGCTGCCGCCAAGAGGTACCAATGGATACCAAAATTAGTGGCTGAAAGTTTAAGCAAACATAGAATATTTGTGGGGCACCTGGCTGGCTGAGTTGGTTGAGCATGTGACTCTTGACCTCGGGGTCATGAGTTTGAGCCCCAGGTTGAGCGTAGAGACTACTTAAAAAAATTAGACTATCAAAACATCTCCCCCCAAATATTTAATAATTACAAAGGGAAAAATAGTAAATTTACAGCGGAGAATCCTGTCAGACACCACCTTAGCAGAGTGGTCAAGGTTAATATCACCAGTAATAGGTCATGTTGATATCATGAGCTCCCTGATACAGGGCCCAGAGAAGGACACAGCATCTCTCTGGTATACCTCCCAATAATTCATAACCCCAATTTAATCATAAGAAATCAAATGAGTGATAAGAAATCAGACAAACCAAAGTCGTGGGATGTTTTATAAAATGTGTGACTAGTGCTCTTCAAAAGTGTTATCATTGGGCGCCTGGGTGGCTCAGTCAGTTAAGCATCCCACTCTTGGTTTCGGCTCAGGTCATGATCTCAGGGTCATGAGATTGAGCCCCATGTTCGGGCTCCACATTCAGTGGGGAGTCTGCTTAAGATTCTCTTTCTCCCTCTGCCTCCCACCCCACTCCTTCATGTATGTGCATGCTCTCTCTCTCTCTCTCTCTAAAATAAATAAATAAACAAACAAACAAACAAACAAATAAATAAATAAATATTAAAACCAAAAATGTCATCATGAAAAACAAAGAAAGTGAGAAACCCTCATAGATTGCAGGAGCCTACGGAGACCTGATGAGTAAGTGCCATGGGGAATCCTGGATGCAGGTGAGAGAAGGAAGGAATATGGGCATTCTCATTCCAGGCCTGACAGAACCTCTGGAGGTGAGCTAATTTCATCTAGTAATTGAGGAAATCTTTGTACAGTGAGAGCACTCGAGTAGTAGGAACAAGGAGGTAAATTTCTGTGCTGCAGATAAGCCAATGAAAAGGATTTGGATGATGATTGAGAGAAGAGAGTAGTTTTCAGATATTGAGATTAGGCATTTTTGTCCCCTCATCAATGCCGCTCCTTTCTGTTGAGGACCAAGGTGCTCTACACCCTCTGACATCTAGTTCTCCTGTCACCGTACACTAGCCCCCCAGGCAGACCTGGCTTATACCCTCCTCGGCCACCCTGACCTTACCACTCCCACCTGTGGACAGGAAGCCCAAGCCCCTCTCTGAACACTGAGACATTGTGTGGAGAACAGCTTTCACCCAGGGTTCCGCACCAAAAAGTGATGCCACCCATGCTGACATGCTTGATACCCTGTTACTGTTCAAATCTGGGCTCTGGGCCTGTTTACACCTGTGACATCTCTCTTCTCCCCTGCCACTCCACTCTATCAGAGCCTCTTCCCTTGATTGACAGAGAGTAATGGAGCAGCCTGCTCCTCCCTGGAAGAAGGAAGACAGAGGAGGCCTGGATTCCCTAGGCAGCAGCACATATAAATTCCACAGCCACTGTGGCCTTAAGGAGAAGAAAAGAGAGACACAGTACAGGGAAGGAGGCAGGAAAGGCACCCCGGCTTCCAGCCCATGTGAATTCTCTTGAGATGAAAAGAAGAAACTGCTCTGCCACACCCTTCTCCTGCTACTCCTGCTTCCACTTGGGGGTTCAGAGCTGGGTGAGTGAATTAACTTTGGAGAAGATGAGAAGCTCCTCAGGGCCTGCAGAAATGGGGGTTGGAGTCTATGGAGAAAAAACATCCTGGGACTCAGGCAGGGCCAGTCTTAAGCAAAGCTATGGAATAAGTGAATGAACTTTGGGAAGTTCTGGACCCTGCTATCTGCCCCCAACCTTCTGTCACAGGGAAGCAGGGTTCCCAGGTCCTGTTCATTCTTTCTCACACCCTCTTTAAGGAAATGATCTGCTTTTGATCATTTACACTTTAAGTTTTCCTATTTTAATTCACCTTAAAAATAAAGGATTTGAGCTTTATTAGCGGAATTTTGGGAATCAGTAGCAGATAGGGAGGCATTCTTTTGGACAGAGGAACCCAAAATTCCAAAATTTATGCCATGTAGGCGGCATTTATTCATAAGAATGAATACTCCCAGTCCTGATGCCCTGCAAGTGGAGGCAGTGGGAGGTGCAGAGGCTTCATGTCTTCCTTCTACTTATGCCCAACTCAGTGCTGCTGTCAATCTCAATCAGCTCACACTTAGAATCCCTCATTAGTCATGCTACCACCAAACCACCTTGAATCTTATCTGCCTCCAATCTTGCACTTCAGCTTCAGAACAGAACCAGGAACTGTCTCGTTCTAAATCATATACCAAACCATGACCTGAATTTAATCTCTAGTATGAATCACAGCTCCTGCCTCATTTGTTTACCCCAAACATAACTGGATGAGAGGCAACACATACAAACATGGGAGTAAGAATACCCAATTTGCTGAACTACTAATTCTGAGGATGGGAGTGGGAGGGGGGTAGTGACACTGAGAAAGAATCGGGTTTAGTGTTCCACAGAAAAAGACCAGAACTGCAAAAAGCAGAATCAAAGCCTGGTGAGCAGACCTTCTAAGGTTATGGCTTAGCTCTGGATACTCCATATTGTAGCACAAGAGGATTCCTTGTGGAATATATTTTATTAGAATGAAACCTATAATACCAGATGATCCTTAACTTGAATAAATCCAACCACATTATATGGGGAGACCAGTCATATAAATGGGAAGGATAAATATTGAAAATATTAAGCAGAGCAGATGATGAAAGACAATCAAAGATCCACATTAATAGAGATTATTTTTGAGTAGGAACAAGCCAGAATGTTTTCACTAAGAACCCACTGAGCAGCCCTGATGACTCACAGACAAGAGAAAAATATACTAGTGATGACCTGAGGACCACTGAAGGCCTAGGCCCCACTGATGACTACACTACTGAACCCCTGGTGACCTCTGAGGACTACACCTCTGCCGATCCAGGGACCACCGAGGACTATACCACTGCCGATCCGGGGACCACCGAGGACTACACCACTGCAGACCCGAGGACCACCGAGGACTACACCACTGCCGATCCAGGGACCACCGAGGACTATACCACTGCAGACCCGGGGACCACCAAGCACTACACCACTAAACATCCAGACACTCGCCCTGAGGGAACAGATCCAGTAACCTCAGTGAAACCCACTGGGCTGCTGACACCATCAGAATCAACCTCATTTCCCTGGCTGACAGCACAGTGGCAGTTGCGCTCTTTGTTGGACTTGGCTTCTTTGTGGTGAGTATTGGCCCGGGAATGTGAAGGACATTATGGGAAAAGGGGTATCTGAGGAGGAGGATGTGGGCAGGAGGAGTTGAGGCATGATAAATTATCAGAGGTAAGGAAACCTACATAGAGAGAACTTTGGAAAGACACACAGAGAGAGAGAGATGGGGAGAAAGGAGAGGAGCAAGAAGCATAAAAAAAATGAGGACAGAACTAAGGAAGAGAGTATGGTGTTAGAGAGAGAGGGGGACGGAGAGAAAGAGAGAAGGAAACGAGAATATGGAGGAAAATAAAGCAGACAGAAAGAGGAACATAAAAGCACAAATACAGTAAGGCATAGTGAGAGCGAGAGCGAGGCATGAACCATTATGTATAAATAGATATAAAAATTTGGAAATTTTCATAAAAAGACAAGAAATTGGTGGTAAGAGGAGAGGAGGAAATAGAAACATTTTGAATGGCCCACTCATGTCAAAAACGATGTTATTTTGTATTGATTACTACCCACTCTGAAATTCTGCAAAAGATTTTTTAAAACCAGGTTTGAGTAGGTTTTTATGAGCATGGCTATTCTATATTGGTGAGACAATTAGTAAGAGCTCTCAAAGCGGGGCTCTGGGTGTTTTTTTTTTTTGCCTCTGAGGGGCCCCATTGTTTCTACAAGAGGAGATAAAAAGACTCCATGCCAGCCTTGTGGCTTGCTCTTACTGACCTTTGGTCTAAGACCTAAGCCTTCAAGGTCTGACTTCCGCTGGATAGGGAAGGGCTGGTCCTTTTTGGCCATCCTGACCTAAGGATTAAGTTCCCATTGAAATCTTAACAAGTGACAGCTTACATGACTAGCCAGCTCATGCAGATCATTAAAGCCTCATTAATTCTTTTGGTCACTGATGCCACTGTGCACTGACCTCTGCCCCAAGAGGCAAACCCATAGCTTGGGATCAGTTTGTAAGTGTGATTTAAGCTGAAAAGAATGCACTATTCAGTTGGGGTGTTCATGTTTAATTCCACCAGAATCACACTATGAAACTAGAACATTCTGATAGATGGCTGACAAGAGGAAAATGGGAATAATAGCCTCTATATGTACTTGATACACACGTGAGTCATATTGAGTATTCACTGGTAGAGGGACGACCCTCTTGACTTCACTGTTACACAAACAAGGGGACTTCTAATTATGTGGCTCACGATGAAGAGTCAGACACTCTTGCTCCAGGTTGGTGGGTACTGTCCTCCTTCCAAACCAGGCTGT
>NW_022589734.1:97693-113564 GCF_004348235.1 Phoca vitulina | reverse complement strand
TCTTGCTCCAGGTTGGTGGGTACTGTCCTCCTTCCAAACCAGGCTGTAAGTGCTGATGCAGAGCAGTCACTAGCAATGGCACCTTCTTAACTTCTTATAAAGACTAAAAATAAGACACGGTTCAAAAGGCTCAGAGTACAGGGAGTAAGAGGAAAGATTTTGTTCCCAAACTTGCTGAATTCTTATAAACGTTTAACCAAAAATGTTTAAAAGAATTATCTATATTTTCATCTTCCCCTCTAATTCCATTTATCAAAATAGTTTTATTTTCCCTACATGACTTCAAAATTTTTGGAAATTAAGTATCTCTAGGGATAAGTGTCAAGCTGTAAAGAAAATGGTGACATAGGAATGAGTCATAGAGCTGGGAAGAGGAGCTGGATAGATCTTGATAACTCTCCACAAGAGTTGAGAGGAACTGTCTTAAAACTAAACCACTTTCTTGTCCTCTAGAAAAATTGTTTCCTGCAGCCATTAAATCCACCCACCAGGGTTATTTATTTTCCCCATGCCGTGGATTGGAGTGCACCATGAAGAGGATTCCGGCAGTAACTATAATGGGTTCTAGAGCAAATCAGACTGCAGTCTCTGCAGGACCATGAAGCATGATGTGCGTCCTCAGACCTCCACTCTTCTCCCCAATTACAGAGCCCTGGGACCACCAGGGGAGAAAGGTAGCTGGCCCTGGGAATAAGCACATCAAGGACACCCAGAAGGATGCCTGTCTGCTCTGCGTATCCCCTAATTCTGTCTGCCCATAGTTGCTTCCTCAGGAAAATTGCCTTTACCTATCTACCAGGTTTAGTCATGAAAACTATTTGAGGGAGACAGACACAACTCAGGTATAAGAGATACTCATTAATTCTGATCAAAGAAATAAAGCAAATGTTCGTCTGTTTCTGTCTAGGTCTCATATCTAAATTCATTCATTTAACAAAATGGTGGAGTGCCTAGCATGGGCCAAACACTATGCCTTTCTGTCTGTCTAATCTGAGTCCATGTACTTGAAGAATATGGGCTTTCTGGTCTCTCAAGAGCACTACACACAAGTCCTCTGCACACCCAGGCCAAAGGATTATGTTTACAGGATGTAGATAATTGGTCATTCAACAAATATCCAGTGAGCACCTACAGTAGGGACAGGCCACTGTAGCAAATAACTGCGGTTCATCTCTGTCATAGTGTGAAATGAAGGATAAAGTCCTGATCCGATCTCTGACTTGGGAGAATATCTGTGCCTATATGAGTCACACAGGGAAGAATTTCTTTCATGGAAAAGCCTACAAATGATGCTTAAGATGGCTAAGACCACAGACAAGGCCCAAGTATAAAATATAACAGCTCCCTGAGGAGTTCAGGACAAAAAGCAAAAGAGTACAGATATTTGAAGGTTGATTGTTGGTTGCCCACCCGGCCACTATTGTCAGGATCACCACCACCATTTGATCATGGAATTATGGTATTATGGTCTAGAATCAGAAACAAAGAATAAATTATTAGACTCCAGCTTAAATCTGTTTCCAAAATTTACATAACAGCTATTATTCAAGTGCTGTCATTACAATTTGACAAAACACAAATTGCTTACCAGATAATGCTCAAGACAGGTACACTGATCATTTTTATGATATGACCACCGATATGTTTGGTCTATCAGTGTATTAGGGCACCAAGAAGCTAAAAGACTCAGAGATTTTCACCAGCTAACTCAGTACTGTTGGAGCAAGTTCCCTAATTCTCAGAACCTCTTCCAATCTTTCACATGAAAGAACTTATTTAATAAATAATTATGTATTACTTATTCATTTTTGAGAAATAACATTGCTCAAAATTGGTGATTAACTCTTTAAAAGGTAAAGAGATTTTTTTAGAATTCCTCGTGTTGGCTTAAATTATTATTATATTACCTATATATGTATAAACCAGAAAATGAACTACAACTCTTTATGCTTGAGCTCTACTGTGCCAATAAAGTTAATAAATAACTGCAGTAATGTAATGTGACATGTGGTATTCTTTTGCTAAAGAATCCTTTCTCCCAACATTAATATGGTACCAATTCCTACAGCACAGTTAAGCAAATCTCCTTTGCCATGTGATGACTGTTTTTTCACAGATTTTCCCGTACAAACTATCTCAAGACCTTGGGTCTCTCAGTGTGCGATCAGACTGCCTGGCATTCACTTAAGGCAAAGGCACCATTAAATGTTAACACAATCCTTGCTCTATTCTTGTTAGTCTGTGACGATTGTAAAGTCTAATCATTTCTATTAATTTTATGTTGGTTTGATATTTAATAGGATCCAGAAAATGCTTACATTGTGATTTTAAAAGATTACCTTCTAAAGAAAACATATGTGGCAGAAACACCTATTTGCTATCCAAATTCCATTCTTTGTTTCTTACTTGGGGAACCCAAGTTTGTGTTGGGTGGCAATGTGCCCATTTCCCAGTATCCCTTGCAGCAGGGATGAGATATGGTTCTGGCCAATGAGATGCAGGCAGAAGCCTCTGGGGCCGTGTTCCTTCTAACATGAAAAGGCAGAGTGTGACCAGGAGAAAACACTTCACCCCTTCAGCCTTCACTCTTCTTCCCACCTGGAATATAAGTATGAGACTTAGAGATGCAGCAAGCATGCTGAGACCAAGAGGAGACAAGTGGGAAGGTGAAGGCCGTCACGCTGAGAGTGGAGTAAAGAAATCACTTGGGTCCCCGATGGTGCTGCAATGGCCTGGCTACTGCCCCCAGACCATATACGAGACGAATAATATGCTGCAGCTTAGTTAGGTGGCATTCTGTAATTCCAGCCAAATGGGATCCTAACTGATATGACATGCTTTTAAAATATCATAAAGAACATGTGGACTACCATAGTCCCCATTTGGGGAAACACCATAGTAGGTCCTTTCTAGTGCTAAGTGCTAATGCATATTATACTCATTATGACACTTATGATTTGTTGCATGTATCTATGCAATGCCATCTCTTTAGATATGTAGCCCATCCCTTCATGTGAGTCCAGCCCCGCTCAGCTAATCCTCCTGTTTTCTTTATAAAGTCCAGTGTTGAAAAAAATTCTTTAAGTATTGTTTAGGAGTGGTACCAAATCCAGATGACCCCAACTGGCACATGCTGTTCCTATGCTGCCCAGATTAAGAAGACCAGGCAAGCACACACCTTACAGAATTGTGCCTGAACAGGATTTATGCCTGTTTGGGCATGTCACCCCTCACAAAAATGTCTGTGAATGCACATTTTGGTCCCATAACCTGTCTTTTTTTTTTTTTAAGATTTTATTTATTTATTTGAGAGAGAAAGAGCACATGAGAGGGGGGAGGGTCAGAAAGAGAAGCAGACTCCCCGCTGAGCGGGGAGCCCAATGCGGAACTTGATCCTGGGACTCCAGGATCACGACCTGAGCAGAAGGCAGTCGCTTAACCAACTGAGCCACTCAGGCTCCCCCATAACCTGTCTTTACAAACAAGAATGCTTGTGAAGTTATCTAGCAATAGTGATTCAACATCCCCCCCAAAAGAAGTATTGTTTGATACCTGAGTGAACACATAATTATTTTTCAAATCTAGTCATGACCATTCCTGTGATTTATCGGCAACTCCTCTCTGTTGTCTCTGTATATCACTATATTTATTTCCTTTATGGAGCTGATCACAAGCTGAACTTATCTTTACTTATGTTTTAATTTATTTATTCCCTGTCTGTCTCCTTTCACTAGAATCTCAGTTCCTTGAGAATAAGGGTTTTGAGAGCAATACATGAAAGAGTAAACATTCAGCCATCACTGTGCTTCATTAATCCTAAGATGCACATTCCCCCCACTGCGTAGAGTTTAAAATGGAGATGCATCTTACCACTGATGGCAGGTCATAATTTAGGTGGCAGCACCTTTTCTTTCTTCGTGGGACATAAGGGCTCCTTGCTCAGCGGGGAGTCTCCTTCTCCCTCTCCCTCTGCTGCTCTCCCTGCTTGTGCTTTCTCCCTCTCTCTCTCAAGTAAAATAAATAAAATCTTAAAAAAAAAAAAAAAGTCAGATGTTTAACCGACTGAGCCACCCAGGTGCCCCCCAACTGGAATTTAAACAAAAACTTTAAAAAGAAAACCACCAATTACAGTATAATGTGCCAAGTGCTATAATAGAGGTATATATTGGTGTGGAGCCCAAAGGAGAGGCCTCCTTCAGCTGCTGCAGACCCAAGAAAGCTTCCCAGGGAAAGAGATAACTGAGCTGGAATTTATGACATATTTATGGGCACTTTTGCTGCTTTCACTTGTGTTGTCTTTTTTGATCCTCATATCAACTCTGTGACACAGGAAAATGATCCTGTCTTAGAAACACAGACTGAGGTTCAGAGAAGTTAAATAAATTGCCCCCAGATCATATGAATGGTAAGTGGTACAGTAGGGTAGAAGAGGGTGGAGTGAAGCTCAGGTCTTCTGGCTCCAGGGGCATTCGCTTTTTACCTCATTAGAGCTGAATTTCAAGTGATGAACAGCCCCTCAGCACCCTCCTCATAAAAAACCTCCATTAGCTTATGATGAGAGGCCCTTGGATCTTTCCTTTTATCTGTTTTAGGTTTGAGCAAGGCAAGAGAAACCAGACATAGTCCCCATTCCTGAGGAGCCCTAGCTCGAAAATGAGTTGTAGACACACACGAACAAAAGAACCATCTTTGTGTGTGCAAAGGATGGTAGGAAAGGTGTCATCAGTTTTGACATTTACAGTATTTATTTGCTTTGAGTGGTGTGTTCTGCTCTTAAAAATATTTGCAGCATCTCAGACCCCATCCTTGAGAGAACTTGGACTGAACACAAGATGAGTCACTCCAGTCGCTCAGAAGTCCACATAAAGTTTTTGAGGCAGCCCCCGAATCAAGATGGCTTTAAGGTATTTGTGATTTTTTCTACCCAGGAATGTTTTTTAACTTCTGTACTCTACACATGGGAAGGTGGAATGTGATGATTTGTTTAGCTATCCATCAGGTCTTGACTGAGTATACATATGCAAGTTACTATGTGTGGCTCTGAGGACACAGTGGAAAGCCATAAAACAACTTCTACCATCAAGATGTCTGGTGGAAGCTAATGGACATGGCTGTCATGTAGATGCGAAAGTTGTGAAATACCTCAGTGTTCCACACCCTCTTTGGGAAATTCAAGACTTTTCAGCAATGACATTTATCATCAGCAATGTAACCATACAAGGAAGGTAAACTACAGATGCACCCCTGAGCAGAGGCATTCATGCTGAGACCACAGCTGACGCACTTTCTCATTTTGATTAGTACATACTGCTTGTGTCTAGCTGCTTGCAGTTGATACCTGATTTGTGAATGAAGCTGAGGTATAATGCAGTGTTGGATACTGGGATCACAGAGGCTATAACTATTTTAAAAAACAGATCTCATGGGGTGCCTGGCTGGCTCAGTTGGTAGAGCATGCAACTCTTGATCTCAGGATTGTGAATTCAAGCCCGTCACTGGGTATAGAGATTACTTAAAAAAAAAAAAACAAAAAAAAACACCCAACTCACTAGTAAAGTCAAATAAATACCATGAACATTACAGTTGATGAAAAATGGCTATTAGAAGGGCACCTGGGTGGCTCAGTCGGTTAAGCGTCTGCCTTCACCTCACGTCATGATCCCACGGTCCTGGGATCGAGTCCCGTGTCAGGCTCCTTGCTCGGCAGGGAGCTTGCTTCTCCCTCTCCCTTTCCTCCCTGCTCATGCTCTCTCTCACTATCTCTGTCTCTCTCTCTCAAATAAATAAATAAATAAAATCTTTAAAAATGGCTATTAGAAAACTCTGGATATGGTTAAATTGTTAAATTGACATGGATAAAGATTTAAATAGAATGTATATTCAGCATGGGAGAAGAGATAATGAGGAGGAACGCAATGACAGTCAAAATGTCAAAGCAACTGCAGAATCAGCATCCAACGGCGACAAATGGCCTGGATGGAAGAGAGATTCCTGGACTACCTGTATCCTCCTGAAGAAATGGGTTTTAAAAATTGAGATATAATTGACATATAACATTATATTAGTTTTCATATTTGTATATATTGCAAAATGATCACCACAATAAATCTAGTTAACATCCATCACAACACACAGTTATACATTTTTTTCTTGTGTTGAGAACTTTTAAGATCTTCTCTCATAGCAACTTTCAAATATGCAATACAGTATTATTAACTATAGTCATGGTGCTGTTTGTACTTACTTGTTTTATAAATGGAAGTTGGTACATTTTGGCCACCTTCATCCATTTCACCCACCAGCTGGCTTTGGCAACCACCAATTTGTTCTCTGTATCCTTTTTTTTTTTTTTTAAGATTTATTTATTTATTTGACAGAGAGACACAGCAAGAGAGGGAACACAAACAGGGGGAGTGGGAGAGGGAGAAGCAGGCTTCCCACTGAGCAGGGAGCCTGATGCGGGGCTCGATCCCAGGACCCTGGGATCATGACCTAAGCCGAAGGCAGCTGCTTAACGACGAGCCACCCAGGCGCCCCTGTTCTCTGTATCTTTGAGTTCAGCTTTTATTTTGTTTTGTTTTTAGATTTCACATATAAGTGAAATCATATGGTATTTGTCTTTCTCTATCTGGCCTATTTCACTCAGCATAATGCCCTTGAAATCCATCCATGTTGTTGCAATGGCAGGATTTCCTTCTTTTTATGGCTGAATAATATTGCATTGCATTATATACCACAACTTCTTTAACCATTCATCTGTTGATGGACACTTAGGTTGTTTCCACATCTTGGCTCCTGTAAATAATGCTGCAATAGGGGTTTATATATCTTTTCAAGGTAGTGTTTTCATTTCTTTTTTTAAAAAAGATTTTATTGATTTATTTGACAGAGAGAGAGAGAGCACAAGTAGGCAGAGCGGCAGGCAGAGGCAGAGGGAGAAGCAGACTCCCCGCTGAGCAGGGAGCCCAACACAGGACTCGATCCCAGGACCCTGGGATCATGACCTGAGCCAAAGGCAGATGCTTAACTGACTGAGCCACCCAGGCGCCCTTTCATTTCTTTTTTAAAAAATATTTTATTCATTTTTGCGAGAGAGAGAGCACGCATGAGTGGCAGGGAGGGGGCAGAGGGAGAAGCAGACTCCCCACTGAGCAGAGAGCCTGATGTGGGGCTCCATCCCAGGACCCTGGGATCATGACCTGAGCCGAAGGCAGACGCTTCACTGACTGAGCCACCCAGGTGCCCAGTGTTTTCCTTTCTTTTGAATAAATACCCTGAAGTGGAATTGCTGGATCACATGGTAGTTCTATTTTTAATTTTTTGAGGAACCCCCATACTGGCTGCACAATTTATCTTTCCACCAACAGTGAAACGAGGGTCCCCTTTTCCTCATGTCATTGCCAACACTTGTTATTTCTTGTCATTTTAGCCATTCTAAAAGGTGTGAAGTGATGTCTCATTGTGGTTTTGATTTACATATCCCTGACATCTCATGATTAGTGATGTTGAGCACCTTTTCATGTACATGTTGGCCATCTTTATGTCTTCTCTGGAAAAATGTCTATTCAGATCCTCTGCCCATTTTTAATTGGATTGTTTGCTTTCTGCTATTGAATTATATGATTAATTTATATATTTTGGATAGTAACCCCTTATCAGATATATGGTCTGTCAATATTTGGTCCCATTCAGTAGGTTGCCTTTTCATTTCCTTGATGGTTTCCTTTGCTCTGCAGAATGAAATGTCTTGATGAGCCCTCTAGTGGCAATGGCTGGGTAGTGTCCCTCTGAAAGATGAGCACCTCTTGAAAACTGCCTACTTCTGAGTTCCTCAGGGGAAGTTGGCTTGCCTCACAGGTCACACACCAGCTCACTCCTCATCTTGCACTTGCTGAGGGCTGAGGCACAGGATATGTCCATAAAAAACTACAATTTTTCACTGAATCTAAGACTCCATTAGCTGGCAAACATATCATTATTTCATGCAACATAAGAAGAAGGAAGGAAGGAAGGAAGGAAGGAAGGAAGGAAGGAAGGAAGGAAGGAAAGGAAGGAAGGAAGGAAGGAAAGGGAGGGAGGGAGGAAAGAAGAAAGAAAGAAAGAAAGAGAGAGAGAGAGAGAGAGAGAGAAAGAAAGAAAGAAAGAAAGAAAGAAAGAAAGAAAGAAAGAAAGAAAGAAAAGAAAAACAGTCAATTAAATGATGACAGGCCAAAACCTTCCAAACTCATTCTATGAGGCCAGCATATTACCTTGATCCCAAAACCAGATGAAGACCCCACCAAAAAGAATTACAGACCAATATCCCTGATGAACATGGATGCAAAAATTCTCACCAAGGTACTAGCTAATAGGATCAAAGGGTACATTAAAATGATTATTCACCATGACCAAGTGGGATTTATTCCTGGGCTGCAAAGGTGGTTCAACATCCACAAATCAATCAATGTGATACACCACATTAATAAAAGAAAAGACAAGAACCACTGATCCTCTCATTAGATGCAGAAAAGGCATTTAACAAAGTACAGCATCCTTTCTTGATTAAAACTCTCCAGTGCAGGGATAGAAGGAACATACCTCAATATCATAAAAGCTATCTACGAAAAGCCCACAGTGAATATCACTTTCAATGGGAAAAAACTGAGAGCTTTTCCCCTAAGGTCAGGAACACACCAGGAATGTCCACTCTCACCACTGTTGTTCAACATAGTACTGGAAGTCCTAGCCTCAGCAATCAGACAACAAAAAGAAATAAAAGACATTCAAATCAGCAAAGAAGAACTCAAATTTTCACTCTCTGCAGATGACATGATACTCTATTGTTGAAAACCCAAAAGATTCCACCCAAAAATTGCTAGAACTCGTACAGGAATTCAGCAAAGTGGCAGGATATAAAATCAGTGCACAGAAATCAGTTGCATTTCTATATACTAACAATGAGACAGAAGGAAAAGAAATTAAGGAATTGATTCCATTTACAATTGCACCAAAAACTATAATATACCTAGGAATAAACCTAACCAAGGAGGCAAAGGATCTGTACTCAGAAAACTATAGAACATGCATGAAAGAAATTGAGGAAGACACAAAGAAATGGGAAAACTTTCCATGCTCATGGATTAGAAAAACAAATATTAAAATATCTATGCTATCTAGAGCAATCTATACATTCAGTGCAATCCCTATCAAAATACCTTCAACTTTTTTCACAGAGCTGGAACAAATAATCCTAAAATTTGTATGGAACCAGAAAAGACCCTGAATATCTAAGGAATGTTGAAAAAGAAAACCAAAGCTGGTGGCATCACAATTTTGGACTTCAAGCTATATGACAAAGCTGTAATCATCAAGACAGTATGGTACTGGCACAAAAACAGACACATAGATAAGTGGAACAGAATAGAGGGCCCAAAAATGGACCCTCAACTCTATGGTCAACAAAGCAGGAAAGACTATCCAATGGAAAAAAGACAGTCTCTTAAACAAATGGTGTTGGGAAAATTGGACAGCCACATGCAGAAGGATGAAACTGGATCACTTTCTTACACCATATACTAAAATAAACTCAAAATGGATAAAAGACCTAAATGTGAGCTGGAAATCCATCAAAATCCTAGAGGAGAACACAGGCAGCAACCTCTTTGACCTCGGCCACAGCAACTTCTTGCTAGACACGTCTTTAAAGGCAAGGGAAACAAAAGCAAAAATGAACTTTTGGGACTTCATCAAGATAAAAAGCTTCTGCACAGCAAAGAAAACAGTCAACAAAACCAAAAGACAACCTACAGAATGGGAGAAGATATTTGCAAATGTTTTATCAGATAAAGGGCTAGTATCCAAAATCTATATAGAACTTATCAATCACAACACCCAAAAAACACAGAATCCAGCCAAGAAATGGGCAGAAGATATGAACAGATATTTCTCCAAAGAAGATATACAGGGGCACCTGGGTGGCTCAGTCGTTAAGTGTCTGCCTTCAGCTCTAGTCATGATCCCAAGGTCCTGGGATGGAGCCCTGTATCAGGCTCCCTGTTCCGCGGGAAGCCTGCTTCTCCCTCTCCCACTCCCCCTGCTTGTGTTCCCTCTCTCCTGTCTCTCTCTCTGTCAAATAAATAAAATCTTAAAACAAACAAACAAACAAACAAAGAAGACATACAAGTGGCTAACAGACACATGAAAAAAATGCTCCACATCATTTGCCATGAGGGAAATACAAATCAAAACCACAATGAGATACCACCTCACACCAGTTAGAATGGCCAAAATTAACATGACAGGGAACAACAAATGTTGGTGAGGATGTGGAGAAAGGGGAACCCTTTTACACTGTTGGTGGGAATGCAAGCTGGTACAGCCACTCTGGAAAACAGTATGGAGGTTCCTCAAGATGTTAAAAATAGAACTACCCTATGACCCAGCAAATGCACTACTGGGTATTTACCACAAAGATGCATATGTTATGAAAAGAAGGGGCACCTGCACCCCAATGTTCATAGGAGCAATGTCCACAATATCCAAACTGTGGGAGGAGCTGAGATGTCTTTCAACAGATGAATGGATAAAGAAGATGTGGTTCATATATACAATGGAATATTACTCAGCCATCAGAAAGGATGAATACCTATCATTTGCATCCACAGGGATAGAACTGGAGGGAGTTATGCTAAGTGAAATAAGTCAAGCAGAGAAAGACAATGATCATATGGTTTCACTCATATGTGGAATATAAGGAATACAGAGGACCACAGGGGAAGGGAGGGAGAACTGAAGGGGAAGAAATCAGAGAGGGAGACAAACCTGAGAGACTCTTGACTCCAGGAAACAAACTGAGGCTTGCAGAAGGGAGGGGGGTGGGGGGATGGGGTAACTGGGTAATGGGTATTAAGGAGGGCACGTGTTGTGATGAGCACTGGGTGTTATATACAACTAATGAATCGTTGAACACTACATCAAAAACTAATGACGTACTCCATGTTGGCTAACTGAACATAATAAAAAAGAAAGAAGAAAAGAAAGAAAGAAAAAGAAAAAGAAAGAAAGAAAGAAAGAAAGAAAGAAAGAAAGAAAGAAAGAAAGAAAGAAAGAAAGAAAGAAAGAAATTGAGGAAGTCAGAAAGAGATGGAAAAACATTCCATGCTAATGGAGTAGAGGAATAAACATTGCAAAATGTCTATATTGCCCAGAGCAATCTATGCTTTATTCAAAGAAATCCCTATCAAAATACACATCAACATTTTTCTCACAGCTGGAACAAACAATCTTAAAATTTTATGGAACCCAAAAAGACCCCGAATTGCCAGGGGAATGTTGAAAAAGAAAACCAAAGCTGGGGGTATCACAATGCCTGACTTCAAGCTATATTACAAAGCTCAAGACAGCATAGTATCAGCACAAAAACAGACACATAAATCAATGGAACAGAATAGAGACCCCAGAAATGGACCCTCAACTATATGTCACTAATCTTTGACAAAGCAGGAAAGAACATCCAAGGGAAAAAAGACAGTCTCTTCAATAAATGGTGCTGGGAAAATTGGACAGCCACATGCAGAAGAATGAAACTGGACCATTCTCTTACACCATACACAAAGATAAACTCAAAATGGATGAAAGATCTAAATGTAAGAGAGCAAGGGGCGCCTGGGTGGCTCAGTCGTTAAGTGTCTGCCTTCGGCTCAGGTCATGATCCCAGGGTCCTGGGATCAAGCCCCGCATCGGGCTCCCTGCTCCGCGGGAAGCCTGCTTCTCCCTCCCCCACTACCCCTGCTTGTGTTCCCTCTCTCGCTGTGTCTTTCTCTGTCAAATAAATAAATAAAATCTTTAAAAAATAAATAAATAAATAAATAAATAAATGTAAGAGAGCAATCCATCAAAATCCTAAAGGAGAACACAGGCAGTAACCTCTTCAACCTCAGCCACATCACCTTTTTCCAAGACACATCTCTAAAGGTGAGGGAAACAAAAGCAAAAATGAGCTATTGGGACTTCATCAAGATACAAAGCTTCTGCATGGCAAGGGAAACAGTCAACAAAACTACAAGGCAACCCATGGAATGGGAGAAGATATTTGCAAATGACATAACACATTAAAGGGCTGGTATCCAAGATCTATAAAGAACTTCTCAAATTCAACACACAAAAAATAAATAATCCAGTCAAGAAATGGGCAGAAGACATGAACAGACACTTCTCCAAAGAAGACATACAAATGACTAACAGACACATGAAAAAATGCTCCACAGCATTTGCCATGAGGGAAATACAAATCAAAACCACAATGAGATACCACCTCACACCAGTCAGAAAGGCTAAAATTAACAAGTCAGGAAACAACAGATGTTGGTGAGGATGTGGAGAAGGGAATCCTCCTACGCTGTTGGTGGGAATGCAAGCTGGTACAGCCACTCTAGAAAACAGTATGGAGGTTCCTCAAGACGTTAAAAATAGAGCTACCCTATGACCCAGCAATTGCACCACTAGGTATTTACCCAAAGGATACAAACATAGTGATTCCAAGGGCCACATGCACCTCAGTGTTTATAGCAGCAACGTCCACAATAGCCACACTATGGAAAGAGCACAGATGTCCATCGACAGATGAATGGATAAAGAAGATGTGACATATATATATACAATGGAATATTACTCAGCCATCAAAAAGAATGAAATCTTACCATTTGCAAGGATGAGGATGGAACTAGGGGGTATTATGCTAAGTGAAATAAGTCAGTCAGACAAAGACAAACATCATATGATTTCACTCATATTTGGAATTTAAGAAATAAAACAGATGAACATAGGGGAAGGGAAGGAAAAAAGAAAAAAAACAGAGAGGGAGACAAACTGTAAGAGACTCTTAACCATAGGAAACAAATTGAGAGTTGCTGGAAGGGAGGTGGGTGGGGGGATGGGGTAACTGGGTGATGGGCATTAAGGAGGGCTTGATGTAATGAGCCCTAGGTGTTATATGAAATTGATAAATCACTAAATTACCTTTAAAACTATCCCTATTTAAGAGATGTTAAGGGGTGCCTGGGTGGCTCAGTCGTTAAGCGTCTGCCTTCAGCTCAGGTCATGATCCCAGGGTCCTGGGATCAAGCCCCACATCGGGCTCCCTGCTCAGCGGGGAGCCTGCTTCTCCCTCTCCCACTCCACCTGCTTGTGTTCCCTCTCTGGCTGTGTCTCTCTCTGTCAAATAAATAAATAAAATCTTTAAAAAAAAAAAAAAGAGAGATGTTAAATGTGGAAGTCAGTATATGTCTTGTAATCTATCAAATACGATAAATGACTTTTGGTGAATCACTTAACATTTCTGGAGCTTTGTTTGCTCACTTATAAACAGCTACACCATTCATTCATCCTACCACATCTACTAAGTGCCAACTCTGGGATAGGACTTGACTTCAGCACTGAGCATACAGTGGTGTGCTGGTGTCCCACCTTGTGGGCTTTTGTTCTTCTGTTCTGCAGGATTTCTGCCAGTCTTTTCTGTACTAAAATTCTGTGAGTCGGTAATTTTATGACCGGATGAGTTACAGAATGAAAACAGAGAACAAAAAAGAAGTCAGGAACCTGGGGCTCTGATCTAGGACTGCCCTTTAATAGGGTGTGTGATCCCACTCAGCCTTAGTTTGTCCATGTATTAAGTGGAGTTATTATTGTCTGTTCTGTCTAGATCTGTTAAATCAAGAAGGAGCTATTTTTCCCATAGCACAATCCTTTGAAATATATGCAGTGGGGGTGCCTGGGTAGCTCAGTTGGTTAAGCATCCAACTCTTGATTTCGGCTCAGGTCATGATCTCAGGGTCCTGGGCTCTAGCCCCTTGTTTGGCTCCTCACTCACCAGGGAGTCTGCTTCTCCCTTTCCCTCTGTCCCTCACCCCACTCATGCTCACTTGCTCTCTCTCTCTTTCTCAAACAAATGAATAGAATCTTAAAAAAAAAAAAATGCATGCAGTAACAGTCAAAATAGCAAAGTAGCTGTGGAAACTGTGTCCATGACAACCTACGATTCTATTTTTCTTTTCTGCTCCTGGGTCAAGAAAGTTCCAGTTTTTGTAACCTTCAGGTATTAAGCAGTATCATTTTGTGCATATAAATGTCTAATCTGGAATAATATCAGACTTGTTCTATTGTCCAGTACGGAGCTTCTTGCTCCCCAGTGGACAGCCTACAATGGCCTAGTGCCTCATCTTCGCCTGGCAAACACAGCTGCCAGGGGGGTGAAAGAGTACGAAGTGAGGCTGGGGTGCTGGTTCCTGAGTTTTTCAGGGCAAGGCTATGTAAGTGTTTCCAGTGGACTGGCTGTAAGCCATGCTAGAAAGAAAGCCAGCGTGGAGCTGAGTTAATCCCGTACAGTCCGTGTGAGCAGGCCTCAATATAGAGAAGCTGAACCTATTTTTAAAATTGTTTTGAATTTATTTTTTGTAGTTTCAATCTTCTTTTTTGTTGAAATATAGTTAACATACAATATTATCTTAGTCTCAGGTGTACAACACAGTGATGCAACAATTATATACATTATAAGATGCCCACTGGGATAAGTGTAGTTACCATCTGTCACCACACAAAGTTATTACGGTATTATTGATAATATTCCCTATGCTGTACTCTTCATCCCTGTGACTTATCTATTTTATAACTGGAAGTTTGTAGCTCTTAATCCCTAATTTACCCATTCCATCCTCCCCCGAGCTGAAGTTACTGCTGCATCCCCAGGGATCTATGGAAGACATACATTATAGAAAGAAGGCCTCATTTGCAATAAGGAACTACAGTTGAGTGGTCTTCAGCAATGACTGTGGGAGAATAAGGGATCTCAGAAGAATCTATGAAAGTACTCAAGAATCAGCTTTAAGCACCTGCCAGTCCCAGACAGTACAGCCCTCTTACCATCCTGCCAGGCAAGAAAAACTCTCCTACCCCCACTGTCTCTAACCCTTTCCTATTCTACTCAACCTTGGAGGGTCACAAATCATCATAAGCAAGCTAGGAGGGGGGGGATAAGAGCTTAAAGTAGAGAAAAGAGGAACTGTGTCTGCATTTCCTCATCTTCCCACACTCAGAAAACACTAATTAGAGAAGATTTAACTCTGGAACTAGACATAAAATTTCCAAATTGACATTGTATTTGGTAATGTAGAATGACCACAGAACTTTTATCACCTAAGAGAGATCAGAAAAGCTTTAATACTGTCCATGTTTCCATCTTGGAACAGGGAAAACTGGTCCCACTGAGCAAGTTAAGGAGACAGTGGAGAATGAAACAGAGTGGCTGTGATTGCGTCCTTCAAGTCATGCTCGCTCCACATAGATGTGTGCAGGCCTGGCTATCCCTTCAGGCTGTCACCTCACCTGGTCTGATGCAGTTTGTGATAGATTGATCTACAGATGTTCAAAAAAGTCTATCGCTCAAGACTAACTCATTCTTGAAGAATATGATCCAAGACAAACATATGTTGCTATAGTTTCTTCATTAAAGGTCATAGGTCCATGCTGTCCAATATGGTAGCCATTAGCCACATGTAGCAATAAGCACTTAAAGTGGGGTTAGTCCAAATTCAGATGATTTCTTAATTATACAATACACATCAGATTTCAAAGACTTAGTACAAAAAAATTCACTAATAATTTTATATTTATTACACTTTACAATTGTATATTATTTTGGATACACTGAGTTAAATAAAATATATTATTAAAATTACCTGTTGTTTGATGAATGGATAAAGAAGATGTGGTATATATATACAATGGAATATTATGCAGCCATCAAAAGGAATGAAATCTTGCCATTTGCAATGGTGTGGATGGAACTGGAGGGTGTTATGCTGAGCGAAATAAGTCAATCAGAGAAAGACATGTGTCA
>NW_022589734.1:4483-97593 GCF_004348235.1 Phoca vitulina | reverse complement strand
GCAAGACTGTTGAATCACAGATCTGTACCTCTGAAACAAATAATGTAATATATGTTAAGAAAAAAAAAGAAGAAGAAGAAGAAGATAGCAGGAGAGGAAGAATGAAGGGGGCGGAAATCAGAGGGGGAGATGAACCATGAGAGACGATGGACTCTGAAAAACAAACTGAGGGTTCTAGAGGGGAGGGAGCTAGGGGGATGGGTTAGCCCGGTGATGGGTATTGAGGAGGGCACGTTCTGCATGGAGCACTGCGTGTTATGCACAAACAATGAATCATGGAACACTACATCAAAAACTAATGATGTAATGTATGGTGATTAACATAACAATAAAAATTTTTAAAAAAAGAATTGCCAGGAAAAAAAAATTACCTGTTGTTTGGGGCGCCTGGGTATCTCAGTTGGTTAAGCGTCCAACTCTGGATTTTGGCTCAGGTCATGATCTCAGGGTTGTGAAATCAAGCCCCACATCGGGCTCCACGCTCCGCCTGCTTGATTCTCCCTCTCTCTCGCTCTCGCTCTTGCTCTCTCCCCCTCTGCCCCTCCCCCCCCATGCGCACACTCTCCCTCTCTCTCTCTCTCAAAAAAAAAATTACCTGTTGTTTTCTATCTTACTAGAAACTTTTAAATTACACATAACTCACGTTATATTTCTATTAGATATCACTGTCTTAGGCCATAAGCCTTTTAAGTCAAAGGTCATATAGGGCTGGGATATTTCCCCTTCGGAATGGTTCATTTCCATTTTGAACCATCCTAAAGAAGTCAGATCCTGGTAGATGGGCTAGAGTCTGGATTAAGAGAAGAAATGTCCTCCCCTCTTTGGACCAGAATAGGGATAGCGGGGCGGCTTGTGTGTTGGGTTGGGAAAGCACACTCAAGGGTACCTCCAATTGTGGGGAGGTAAACTGGCCCCTGAAACTCAGAGCATGCTGGAGGTGAAGCAGAGAAGCAACCAGTAGGAGAACCCATACAGGGAGGGCCCTGGGCCTGTGAAATCGGATCAGCCATATCTGATTTCCAGTTCTCAGCGTTTCTGTAACTCTCTTCCTTTATCCCAAACTCCTTTTTTTTTTTTGCAGAGCAGTTGCGTCTTTTTTTTTTTTTTTTTTTAAAGATTTCCTTTATTTATTTATTTGACAGAGAGAGAGAGAGCACAAGCAGGGGGAGCACAGAGGAGGGAGTGGGAGAGGGAGAAGCAGGCTTCCCTCCGAGCAGGGAGCCCGATGCAGGGCTCCACGACCTGAGCCAAAGGCAGACGCCCAACAACTGAGCCACCCAGACGCCCCATATCCCAAACTCCTTAGTAAAGTCTTATTAAAAGTGAGCCTGGGGGCCGGGGAGGGAAGCTGAGGAGGGGATGCTGCTGTTCTCCCAGTGCCTCTTCTTAGCCTTAGATGCAGTGATTCATTTCTGGGAATCTATCAAATTCTCAATTGTGGGGAAAGCTTTATAAATAAAAAATATTCATTACTATTTATAATCTTAAGGGGCTCCTGACTGGCTCAGAGGGAAGAGCACATGACTCTTGATCTCAGGGTCATGCGTTCAAGCCCCACATTGGGTGTAGAGATTACTAAAAAATATAAATAAACCTTAAAAAAAAAAAAGAAAAATACTGGAAACAGCATAAACACTCAATGGGCAAAACTATAAATTATGGATCACGCACTTCATACACCATCGTGGAGCTGTGTTTGTATTAATAAGGAAGATGAAAATATCATAATAATAAATTTTCAAAAAGGAATAAAGGTGGGGTGCCTGGGTAGCTCAGTCAGTTGAGTGTCCAACTCTTGATTTCAGCTCAGGTCATGATCTCAGGGTTGTGAGATCGAGGCCTGCGATGGGCTCTGCGCTGGGCATGGAGCCTGCTTGAGATTCTCTCTCTCCCTCCACCCCTCCCCCACTCCCTCACTTGCACGCTCTCTCTCTCTCTCAAAAAAAAAAAAAAAAGGAATAAAGGAATACACAATTATATATGCAATTGGTGATAAAAAATATACCTCCCCCCCAAAAAACCCCAAAATCTAGCCATAAAGACTAGAAAAAATGTTTGTAAAAAATGGAACCATAATTGTTTTAGTCAGCCTTCTCCACAGAAATGGAACCAATAGGAGATATAGAGAGAGAACTGGCTCAGGCAATTGTGGACGCTGGCATGTCCAAGATTTGCAAGATAGGCTGGCGGGCTGGAGGCTCAGAGAAGAGTTGATACTGCAGTTCAAGTGGGAAGGCAGTTTGGAGGCAACATTCCCTCTTCCTCCGGGGGCAGTCAGCCTTTTTCTTTTGTTTTTTTTTAATTTTATTTTATTATATTCTGTTAATCACCATACATTATTACATCATTAGATTTTGATGTATTGTTCCATGATTCGTTGTTTGCGTAAACACCCAGAGCTCCATGCAGTACGTGCCCTCTTTAATACCCATCACCAGGCTAACCCATCCTCCCACCCTCCTCCCCTCTAGAACCCTCAGTTTGTTTCTCAGAGTCCATAGTCTCTCATGGTTCGTCTCCCCCTCCGATTTCCCCCCCTTCATTTTTCCCCTCCTGCTATCTTCTTTTTTTTTTTTTTATTAACATATATTGTATTATTTGTTTCAGAGGTACAGGTCTGTGATTCAACAGTCTTACAAATTCACAGCGCTCACCATAGCACATACCCTCCCCAATGTCTATCACCCAGCCACCCCATCCCTCCCACCCCCCACCACTCCAGCAACCCTCAGTTTGTTTCCTGAGATAGGCTTTCTCTATCAGGGCCTTCAAATCATTGGATTAGGCACACCCACATTACAGAGGGTAATCTGCTTTATTCAGAGTCTACTGATTTAAATGTTAATTTCATCTAAAAAATAACATCACAAAAACATCTAGAAAATGTTTGACTAAATATCTGGGTACTATGGCCTAGCCAAGTTGACACAAAATTAACCATCACAATGACCTAGGATTTAATAATCTCTAATTTACTTTCTAAATATTTTACTATTTTCCAAAATACATATGGTAATGATGATTTACTTCTATGATAGGAAAAGACCTATAAACACATTTTAAAACACAGTTTCCTTGGAGTAGGCCCAGGGTGTCAGGTGCTGGGTGCTTTTCCAAGCTCCCAATGCCCCTCTGACAGCTTCCATAGCTCTTCTCACCTCCTGCCTTCTGTCATTATTTATGCCCAGTGTGTGTCTTCTTCTGCTAAATGGTAAACTCTTAGAGGTCAGCAACCAAGTCTTACTTTTTTTTTTTTTTAAGTAGGTTCCACACCCAGTGGAACCCACCCAGTGGATCTCACAACGCTGAGATCAAGACGGGCTGATATCAAGAGTTGGATGTTTAACTGACTGAGCCATCCAGACACCCCAAGTCTTACTCCTTTTTGACTTTCCCTCATCATAGGAAGCTCTTTCATTGTTTTCCCATTAAATTAAATTAAATTGAGGGATGTCTGGCTGGTTCAGTGTTGGTAGAACATGAGACTTTTGATTTTGAGGTCATGAGTTCAAGCCTTACATTGGGTATAGAGATTACTAAAAAAATAAATAAATAAACTTAAAAAAATAAGAACTTTAGGATATAATCTTCAAGGGATTTTAGGAACTGGTATTTTAGTTAATGACAGAATGAAGATGTGGAGGCAGTGGGAACCTGCCTAACAGCATTCATTCAACCCCAGGTAATATGCTGTTTCCTAAGGCTGCACCCTCCAGAGAGGCCTAGTTGTGGGCGAGTGCAGGGAACTTGTGTTCCAGCTTCTTTGCAAAGTCAACTTGATGAGATTTTCCTACTCTGTTGAAATTGTTAAAAATTATTATTGATTTTCTCTAATGCTTTCTTCCATTCCTTTGAATTTTAATTTATTGCTCATGGTTTAACTTCCTTTTTACTTCTTGCTAAATGTAATGTTGGTATATCTGCTTTGCTTATTTCTGATAAGTTCCCATAAATGGAGGGAATTTCTATAAACTAAATCCATCTTGCTTTGATTTTCAATATGTTTGGAAATAATTTTCCAAAGGTGAAAAATGTTGCTCTCAAGACACAATTAAAATTTTACTTTAAAATGATGTCAACTCCTTGACATATAAATAAAGTATGGGATAACAGTAACTGTAATACTATGTTGTGATAAAGAACTTAAACCCGGCCAAACATAAAAGAAACTGATTTTTGTGTGGAGGGATGGGGTAACTGGGTGATGGGCATTAAGGAGGGCTTGATGTAATGAGCCCTGGGTGTTATACACACCTGATGAATCACTAAACTACCCCTAAAAATAATTTAATACACTATATGTTAACTAAATTGAATTTAAATAAAGAAATTAAAAAAAAAAAGAAACTGATTTTTGAAACAATACCCAGAGGAGAAAATAAAGATGCGCCAAGTGTTGTCTGGCCTTTGAATTTGGTTGGTGGTTCTAGGTCTTTCTTGAGGAGCTTCTCATCTATGGTATGTCAGGTGCTTGGGATTCTGAGGAACTCCCACTGAAAGAAAAATTTTTTTCCATTACATCCTACATAGTGACTTTGTAGTCCTTGCCCAAACACAGAAGGTGGAAACTGAGGGTAAAGAAAGAAAAAAATATATGAACCTGGAATCTGGTTGCTCAAAGAGGAAAGACATTCAGAATCCACGAAAGCAAGAGGGGATTTGGAGATCAGGAAACTATAAAACTGGGTCCAGAAAAGGTTTTATATCATGAAAGAATTTCTGATGAGACAAATGCAAATGTGGTCTAAGGTGGTGCTGGTGGAAAGTTACTGGCAGGTGTTACAGGCAGGTAGTCCCCATAAATGCTCCACAGCTGAGCTCTTAAGGTTTCTGGAAGAATCTATAAATAACTGAAATGGTTTTTCCTGATGACACAATGAGCTTGCTCAATCAGCCAATCTCAGCTTATGCAAAGAAAAGAAAAACTAAACTCGTTGTTCCCCAACTGCCCGAATCTTTCCCTCTCCCCTCTCCCTTCTTTTATGAATCCTGCTTTAGTCTTTGTATGTCAGCCGTCAGAGTGGCCTGGCTATTCTCCTCTATGTGCACTACTTTTTTCTGCTACCATGGACTTACTATACAATTCCTCTGTTTCCTAACTTTTGAACTTTGCTTTCTCATTCCAAATCAAGGCCCTTCCAGCCTCACACCTAATCACCATCACCATCACGGTCTCCACCACCACTGCATATTGACTACCATCAGCAGCACCATCATTACCATCATCCTCACTACCATTTAGTTCCCGTGAGAGCAAAAAGTACATCTAATCCTCACAATATTCTTTTTTTTTAAGATTTTATTTACTTATTTGTCAGAGAGAGAGAGAGCACAAGCAGGGGGAACAGCAGAGGGAGAGGGAGAAGCAGGCTCCCTGCTGAGCAAGGAGCCCGATGTGGGACTTGATCTCAGGACCCCAGGATCATGACCTGAGCCAAAGGTAGACACCCAACCAACTGAGCCACCCAGGTGTCCCAACCGTCACAATATTCTTAAGAAAGTACTGTGATTCCCCTTTGAGGAAATGAAGTCAAATAACTTGTACAGAGTTACACATTTAGTAAGTCACACAACCAGGATTTAAACCTAGGTTTGTTTGGGGCGCCTGGGTGGTTCAGTCGATTAAGCTGCTGGTTCTTGGTTCCAGCTCAGGTCATGATCTCAGGGTTGTGGGATGGAGCCCTGCATTGGGCTCTGCACTCAGCAAGGAGTCTGCTTGAAGATTCTCTCCCTCTGCCCCTGCCCCTGCTCTCTCTCTCAAAATAAATAAACAAATCTTTAAAACAAAAAACAAAAAACCTAGGTTTGTTTGATTCCAAAGCCCAAACTCTCACCCATTATGCTATACTGCTTTCCAAATTCCATTTCTACTACCAGCCACTTCTTTATAGTTCTATTTTTTAGTGTGAATTCTTTTTTTTTTTTTTAAGATTTTATTTATTTATTTGAGAGAGAGAGCCCACGAGTGAGCCTGCACACACGAGCAGGGGGAGGGGCAGAGGCCGAGGAAGAAGCAGGCTCCCTGCTGGGAGCTGGATGCAGGACTCCATCCCAGGATCCTGGAATCATAACCAGAGCTAAAGACAGACATGAGCCAAAGGCAGACGTTTAACAGACGGAGCCACCCGGGCACCCATTTTAGTGTGAATTCTTTTTTTTTTTTTTAAGATTTTATTTATTTATTTGACAGAGAGAGAACAGCGAGAGAGGGAACACAAGCAAGGGGAGTGGGAGAGGGAGAAGCAGGCTTCCCGCTGAGCAGGGAATAAATAAAATAAATAAATAAATAAATAGCACGGCCAACACCCCCCAAGTGCCGAGGGTCGGTGTGGACGGGGAGGACGGGAGAATCAGGAGAGCAAAAGAGGAGAGGCAGGGGCGAGCAAAGAGAAGCGCGCGGCAAGGGCCGCAGAAGGGCGTGGTAAAGGGAGGCCGCCACCGAGGAGAGGCTCCCGACCGAAGACCAGGAGGAGGCTGCGCTCCGCTCCGGAGAGAAGCAACACCCGGAGTCCCAGGTCCTCCCCGCCGCCAGGCCCTCCCTGCCCTGGGACAGCCCCAGGCTCAGTCCGCTGCCTTGACGAGAGAGGGGAGGAAAACAGGACCTCCTCAGGCAGAAGCACAGCGGGAGGAGGTGGGGACGAGGGGAGGTGGCTGGGACTCAGGGGGGCCGAACTGGGGGAACTGGAAGCCAGTGCACACCGCTTCCCTAAGAGTAATTTTTACAGCTCTGGGCTGCCCAGCTGCCTTCCGCAGGCCCTCCGGCTTACTAGAAGGTTCTCTCGCGGGCGGCCCCGTGGGCCCCGCCCAGCCGCGCCCCCACGGAGCGTGCGCCCGTGCCCCTGGGCAGAGGGGGAGCGGAGGGGCAGGGCTCCAGGCAGAGGCACTGCCGGAAGTATCCCCGCGAAAATCAAATGTGAGCGTGGGTGTGCGGCTCCGCGGACGCGAAGGGTGCTTACTTGTTGCTGCTCCGCCGAAAGGAGAGCTCGCAGTTGTCGGCGGGGCTCTCAGTTTGCTGTCATTTACTTGTGCGAGTGGAAGAAATCCGAGGGTGGACGAGAGCCGGTGCTTAAGTCTAGTCTGGGGGAGAAGACAGGCTGGTAGTGGCGGCTTTATGAGCCGAGTCATAAGGGCAGGAAGCTAAGACCACAAGAGACCTAGAGCTGGACGGTGGCTTCAGGAGCACAGGGAGGAGCAGACGGAGACGGAGCCCTGGCTCCTACTTGTAGAACTCCGGGGCGCACAGCTGTTTGCCCCCGGTCCCCACGGTGGCCGCCTTCCCCGCTCGCAAAGCTCGCGGTCGTCGCGGCTCCGGCCGGCGGCTCTGCCTCAGGCTGCCCTCTAGTGGGAGAGTGCGGCGGGACAGGGGCGCGGACGCGAGTGGTCCTACCCCCTGCCGAGAAGCGTAGTGAGGGCCATTACTGGTGGCAGGCTTGGCAGTAAGAGCACGGCAATCCTTGTAGACCTATGTGAATCATCTCATTTAATCCACACAAGGAAGGGGTGGTATTTATTAGTAGCTACATTTTACAAATAAAGAAACTAAGACTTAGCGAGCTTCTCTAACCCAACAGTGACTACTGCCAGAATTAAATTTGTTCGTATGATAAACTGTCCTCTCAGTAACTCCTTAGTGCCGGTTCCTTTCTTTTGTCTTCCCCGGGCAAGCATTACAAATGGGTTTACCTCATATAAAATGAAGCAAGAGAATGGGCTGCACTCCGAGTCTCGCCCGGAAGCTCCCTTCCGAGCTTTCGAGCAATCCCCACTCCCAGAAAAGAAACTGGGACAGACACAAGGTATTGCTCGATCCCTGGTTTAGGGACCGCTGAGCTCCTGAGGTGGAGTGCTCTGTCCCAATACCCAGGGATTCCACCTTCTAGAAGCAAGATCCCTGGAAGAGAAGGGCAAAAGCCAATCAGAATGTTGCTTGTTGACCAAGAAATCATAGTCAGGAGAGGTGAATATTTGGGGAACATTTCATCCAGGTCACAGCAAAACCCAGTCCTGAAATAAAACCTGGTATTTATTCATTTATACCAGCCTTGTTTTAAACATAATTGAAAATAGCTTAAACAAAAAATTGCAGCTAGTGCCCGGCTGGCTCAGTCAGTAGAGCATGTGACTCTTGGTCTCGGGGTTGTAAGTTCGAGCCCCACATTGGGTGTAGAGATTACTTAAAAATATAAATCTTTAAAAAAATTACAACTAGGGAAAATGAAAAGTTAGAAAAACCAGGTAAGGGGAGCCTGAGTGGTTCAGTCAGTTAAATGTCTGACTCTTGATTTCGGCTCAGGTCATCAACTCAGGGTCGTGAGATCAAACCCCAAGTCCAGCTCTGTGCTCAACACAGAGTCTGCTTGAGATTCTCTCTCTCTCCCTCTCTCTGCCCTTCCCCCTGCCCGTGCTCTAAATAAATAAATAAATAAATAAATAATATCTTTTTTTAAAAAAAGAAAAATCAGATAAAAAAGAGTACCAACGTCATGCTGGGAAGAGGACCACACATTTGGAACTGAGCTCTCTAGCAGCCAGTTCAAAGAGGGAAATACAGTCATTACATGGCACCCAACGTCCATAAAGTAAAAAGAGACCAGAGTCTCAGGAGATGGCTCAGCTATTCCTTTTCCTGAGACGAGGAGCAGTGCAATCCGTGTGCCCATGCTGTTGGTCCAGCATAATCCAGGGAGAGATTCCAGGGTAATGTGAAATAGGTGCACATGTATACTTCCCTCAAACTGACAGGCGTTCCTCCCTCCACCCACCTTTTGATATGTAGAGCATGACCATGAGTTCACTTGACATCACGGTCATTTGGGGTTGCTGATCAAAAGTAGGCTACAACAGAAAGAATACTCAGAGCCAGAACAGGCCTGTCTCCCTACAGAGTGATGACTAAATAGTTCACAATTCTTGTCCCGTGGACCCCCCCTTTCCTAGGGGTCACCCCCTTCTGCAGCCACATTCTTTCTTCAGATGGGGTCCAGGACTGTGGATTCCATTTTTTTCTTTCTGAGTTATGGTCTCCATCCAGGCATGCTTCCCCAGGTTACCCTTTGATTGGACTTGATTATTCCCACATTTCCTTAGCCCCATCCTTCCCCAGACAGTGCCTCTCATTCCCTGTGTGCAGGTTCATCACAGCTTCCTCTCGTAGGTGATGAACTTCCATCTAACTTCCCAGAAAGCCCTTTACTAGCTGTGTGACTTTAGGCAAGTTACTGAAAACCTCTCTGAGCCTTATTTTCCTCATTTCTAGCATTGATAATGCCTATCTTGGAAGGTTGTTTGGAATTAGAGTGAATTGTAATAACAGTAACAGCAGTTTATTGAGTTGTTATTGTGCTGGACACAACACTCAGCACTGAACGTGTAATTATTTGATTGAGTCATCTCAACAACCTTAGCGCAGAGACCAAAAAAGAGACCAAGCTGTGTATCTATATTATTTCCTTTCCTGGGTATCTTTTTTCCTTTCCTGGTTTTCACTGAAAGGATCACGTTCTGTGTTGTCATTTCAGACCACGCAGGGGTTTAAATATGGATCTTTAAGTTCTAGTGGATTTGTGATTACCCTTACATTTTTAACAAAGCTATTTAAACTTATATTTTCATTTAACATCAAAGATTAATCAGTATCTTTAGTCTTTCCCCTAAACCAAACATATTTTCTCTTCTTCCCTCCTCCTCTTTCCCCCACTGTAACTTCCCAGGATTCCCCGGGTTTTGTTAAAATCTTTTGGAACTGGACTCTCCTGTGGTTGGATGGACCATGTAGCAGGCAGAAGACGAGGAGGTAGATGCGAAGCAGGAGCAAGGCCTTAGAGTGGCCACGAGCTTGAGGGCTGGGCACGCGTAGGTGGGCTGGTGTGAGAGCACATGAATGCATTGCTTCTGCAGACACTCTCTGAGCCCCACTCGTGATGCCTGAGGCAGCACAGAGCAGGACCCAGGGGCCAGGGTGAGGAGAAAAGGAAGGCAAAATCCAGAGGGGCAGGTGGCCACACAGAAATGACCTCCAGTGCAAGTTCTGGGCTCTGCAACAGCTGATAATTGAGCAGGGGAGTGGTCCGACTGGAACTGACTTTGTGTGTGTGTATTAAAATATACAAAACCTAAAACTTACCGACGTAACCATTTTTTTTAAAAGATTTTATTTATTTATTCGACAGAGAGAGAGAGAGAGAGAGCGCGAGAGAGGAAACACAAGCAGGGGGAGTGGGAGAGGGAGAAGCAGGCTTCCTGCCGAGCAGGGAGCCCGATGTGGGGCTAGATCCCAGGACCCCGGGATCATGAACTGAGCCGAAGGCAGCCGATTAATGCCTGAGCTACCCAGGTGCCCCTCGACGTAACCATTTTTAAGTGTACAGTTCAGTAATTTAAAGCCATGCACACTGTTGGGCAGCTATCACCGCCATTCGTCCCCATAACTCCTTTCATCTTGTAAATCCGAAAGCTTGCTATTAAACAACAGCTCCCACTCTCCCCTCCCCGCAGCTTGAGCTGCCTGGAGGATGGGCTGGAGGAGATGCAGCTCGTGGGGATGAGGCCAATTAGGAGGTTGCTGTAACCACCCAGGCAGGAGGCCACGAGGATCCCCATGTGAGAAAGAAGAAACAGGAAACAAATTGAATAATTAAACAGAAGCACCTCCCTGTACATGAGGTGTGCCAGACCAGCCCTGCAGAGGAGTCATTTCCCGTCAGGGTGACTTGCCCGGCTGGACTCAGCGCCTGACAAATGCGGAGCGCCCTACCTTGCTGACAGTGCTCTACACAGCCCTTTTCTGCACCCATTTCTCACATTACTGAAGGTCCCCAGATGGTCAAAACCTATCCTTTAGCTCATCCGTGCCATTCCCCTTCAATTCCTTCATCCAGAGGAAATACGATGCTGTTACTCCCCTGCTTCAGACTCTGATTCCCATGGTTCTTCAGATACTGATAAAACCCCAAATCTCTAAGAGGGCCTACAAGGCTCCCCACTTCCCTCACCTCCCCGCAGGATCTGCTCCAGCCCCCCCCCCACCTCTCTCCATGGTCCTCAGGCTTCCTTTGGTTGTGCAGATGCTCCAGGTGTCACCACAGAGTTTCACATACCAGAAGGGGCCTGGCCACGGCCACCATTCCCCAAGCCCTTTACACACACACACACACACACACACACACACACACTCACACTCTGGCGCATCAACGTTTTAGATTCAATATTCTTTGTGGAACTGTGAGATCGTGTCTTTCTCCCCCATTAGCTTGTAAGTCCGTAAGTTCCAGGAGGAAAGGACCATGTGAGTCATGTTCCCTACTATAACCACGGTGCCTGGACATTGTAAGTGTGCAATATTAACAGCGAAATGAGTGAATAATGTAACCTGCTCTCAAGCAAGTATCTTAAAGTCAAATACACCTAGTTGTAGGTGACTAGTAACAGCTTAGGTAATCCTGGAGAGAAGGCTGGAGAAGTAGCAGGTAAAGGAGGTGTATGTTAAAGAATTTGTATTAGTTTGCTCAGGTTGCCACAACAAAGTACCACAAACTGAGTGGCTTACCAGAAATTTGTTGTCTTACCATTCTGGAGCTAGAAGTCTGAACTCAAGGTTTAGCAGGGTTGGCTCCTTCTGAGGACTGTGAGGGAAAATCTGTTCCACGCTTCTCTTCTAGCTTCTGGTGGCCTTAGGCATTCATTCGTTTGTAGGTGACATTATCCTGTGTCTTTACGTTGTCTTCCATCTGTGTGTGCCTGTGTCCAAATCCCCCCCCCTTTTTAAAGATTTTATTTTTAAGTAATCTCCACACCCAATGTGGGGCTCCAACTCACAACCCCAAGACCAAGAGTCGCGTGCTCTCCTGACCGAGCCAACCAGGTGCCGTTTCTCCTTTTTACAAGAGCACCATCCTGATGACCTCATTTTAACTTGATTACCTCTATAAAGACCCTCTTTCCATATAAGATCATATTCTTAGGTACTGGCAGTTAGGACTTCCACATATCTGTTTTGGGGGACACAGTTCAACCCATAACAGGATTGCATATGGTCTCACCCCAAATGAGTATAGCTCAAACAAGCCCTACCAAGTGGAAATATCACTGAGCACTTCATCCTATCCCATATGATGACCTCAAAATCTCTGCAGTAAACTGGCTTCCAATTGCAACCTCAGTTTATCAGAATTTTGCCTAATTCACACCCTTCAACCTTCCCCACACCTACATTAGCTTCCACTTGTGCCTTCACTTCATTCTCCCACACAACCTAGTCCAGAGTATGTTCCCCTCCTTTAGGTTCCTGGTGATGTCAAAAATCTTCATGGTTAATGGCACACATATTTAATAAAAGTAGGCAACAATAAACATACCATGTTAAGTTAGCAAACTCAATGTAAATTGTCTATCTTAAAAGTAGCCGACAGAGGAGGTAGCATTTTTTAAAAAGATTTTAGTTATTTGAGAGAGAGAGAGCACACATGAGTGGGGCGGAGGGAGGGAGCAGAGGGAGAAGCAGACTCCCTCCTGGGCAGGGAGTAAAGAATGTAATCTGACTTGGGCCAGATCACAGGATCCTGGGATCATGACCTGAGTCCAAGGCAGACACTTAACCTACTGTGCCACCCAGGAGCCCCAGGAGGTAGCATTTTTTTTTATTCTTTTTTTTTAAAGATTTTATTTATTTATTTGAGAGAGACAATGAGAGAGAGAGAGAGCACAAGAGGGGGGAGCCGGAGAGGGAGAAGCAGACTCCCCCCTGAGGTAGCGTTTTTTAATCGGCTCTCATATGGATGCCCAACACCTTGCTTTTCAGTTTCTTCCCTGAAAGAAACTAGGACCCCTTAGAATGCAAGGCTTGGATGATAGCAGATTCCATGTCTCAGGGAAGAGAAGAATCAGGACAGGACTTGAATGTTCTATTGTGACCAGAAAGCAAGGATGCTTCAAGAATAGCAAGGAAAATGGGGTGCCTGGGTGGCTCAGTCTTTTTTTTTTTAATTTTTTTTTTTTAAGATTTTATTTATTTGCGAGAGAGACAATGAGAGACAGAGAGCATGAGAGGGAGGAGGGTCAGAGGGAGAAGCAGACTCCCTGCTCAGCAGGGAGCCCGATGTGGGACTCGATCCCGGGACTCCAGGATCATGACCTGAGCCAAAGGCAGTCGCTTAACCAACTGTGGGTGGCTCAGTCTTTAAGCGTCTGCCTTCGGCTCAGGTCATGATCCTGAAGTCCTGGGATCGAGCCCCGCATCAGGCTTCCCTCTCCTTGGGAAGCCTGCTTCTCCTTCTCCCACGCCCCCTGCTTGTGTTCCCTCTCTTGCTGTGTCTCTGTCTGACAAATAAATAAATAATTAATTTAAAAAAAAAAGAATAACAAGGAAAGTGCTAAAAAGGACAGAGGAAAGTGAAGGGATGGAACTCTTCAATAAATGGTGTTGGAAAAACTGGACAGCAACATGCAAAAGAATGAAACTGGACCGCTTTCTCACACCATGCCCAAAAATAAGCAGAAAATGGAACTGTAAAACTCCTAGAAGAAAATATAGGCAGTAACCCAAAGAAAACGAAACCTCTAACTTGAAAAGATACATGTGCCCCTGTGTTTACCACAGCATTCTTTACGATAGCCAAGATATGGAAGCAACCTAAGTGTCCATCAGTAGATGAATGGTTGAAGAGGATGTGGTAAACACCCACACACACACACACACATGCAATGGAAAGTCAGCCATAAAAAACATTGAAGTCTTGCATTTGTAATAACATGGATGGATCCAGAGGGTATAATGCTAAGAGAAATAAGTCAGAGAGAGACAAATACTGTATGATTTCACTCATATGTGGAATTTAAGAAACAAAACATATGAGTAAAGGGAAAAATAAAGAGAGGGACAAACCAAGAGAAAGACTCTTAAATATAGAGAACAAATTGATGGTTACCAGAGGGCATGGGGGTGGGGGGGATGGGTGAAACAGGTGAAGGGGATTAAGAATACACTTGTCATGATGAGTACTGAGTAATGTATAGAATTTTGAATCACCATATTTTACACCTGAAATTAATATAACACTAGTATAACACGATGTTAATTATACTTGAGTTTTTAAAAGAGGTTAAATAAATAAATAAAATAGAAAGGACAAAGGAGCCAACTTAAAGGAGCTCCCGTTGTTCACCTGAAGACAGTTGAACATGAGAAGAGAGAGGATGAGGGGAAGAATGATAATTAGGGTTCATTGAAGTAAATGAGGCTATAGAAGGCCATGAGATCATTACAATACTCAAAAGATAAAAGTTAATATAAAGTGCACAAAAGATGGCTTGTAATAGAAAAGAATGGAGTTCTTAAAAATTTATTTTAATAAAAACAGAATTGTTCGTTTTGTTTCTTCTGTCGATTATGTGTCTGCTTATGAAGCAGAGAGAAGTGTGCTTTCATCTATGTAAGTAGGAAAGAACTCTCAGAAAGCCAAGAAGCCCCACTGTAAATATGAGCTTTAGCAGAAATGAGAAGGTCTGACAAGGTGCGAGGTCAGAAGCAACAATGAAAGAGAAGGTGGTTTCGGGGCGCCTGGGTGGCTCAGTCGTTAAGCGTCTGCCTTCGGCTCAGGTCATGATCCCAGGGTCCTGGGATCGAGTCCCACATCGGGCTCCCTGCTCTGCGGGAAGCCTGCTTCTCCCTCTCCCACTCCCCCTGCTTGTGTTCCCTCTCTCACTGTCTCTCTCTGTCAAATAAATAAATAAAATCTTTAAAAAAAAAAAAAAAGAAAAAAGAGAAGGTGGTTTCAATAGGAGATACAAAGACAATAAATTAACCAAAACATCACTGATCTAATAAAGAGAGCTAATAAAGTCAACCCAGATAGTTCCTCCTTTCCTAGAAGATTCTAGATTGCCCTACTAATTATAATAAAACATAAGTAAGGATTGCATCAGATTTAATAATCCTAATAGATCTAGTCTGTATGTCATAATGAGAGAAAAATGTATTATGCGACACCGGGCAAGAGGGATTTTTTAAGTATGTTATGTTAAGGGGACAAAATGGGTTGCAAAATTCTAAAATCTATGCCCTTTAATAGTTTTATTCTCCAGTGAGATACAATTTCACATCCACAGTCCTGGCTATATAAAGTAATATCAAGTGCTGACAAGAACACGGAAAACTTGGAGGCTTCATACACAGCTGGGGGAACGCGAAAGAGTGCAGCGGGTTTGCAGGACAAGGGGCAGCTCCTCAGGAGGGGAAGGAGGTGAGCAGAAAGAGTAGCAGCTCATGCGGGTCACAAGCAGCCCAGATTTGAATTGTAAACTGTGCAGCCAGCCTCACTTCCAGCCCAAACCCAGGTGGCCCAAATGCAGATCCTAAGATTAGTGAAACCTCAGGATGGTATACAAATAAAACATACTGACATCCTAGAAAGGGAGCCCAACAGTGGAAGAGGAAAGAGAAGAAAAATGAAGAAGTTTAAATCCATGAAACTAGGGACGCCTGGGTGGCTCAGTTGGTTAAGCGACTGCCTTCAGCTCAGGTCATGATCCTGGAGTCCTGGGATCGAGTCCCGCATCGGGCTCCCTGCTGAGCAGGGAGTCTGCTTCTCCCTCTGACCCTCCCCTCTCTCGTGTGCGTGCTCTCTCTCACTCATTCTCTCTCTCTCAAATAAATAAAATCTTAAAAAAAAAAAATCCATGAAACTAGCTTTCTGATTTTTAGTGGAAATGAAGTGATCAGTTTTATAATCGTTATAACTTGTGCATTTGTTTGTTTCGTTGGGGGTTTAAGATGTTTAAGAGCATCTTACATATCAGACTTGTGATCTTCATTAAATGCATCAATTAGTCTAAATGTGAACCAATATTTAATGTTTGCATAAATTTGGTTTATTAAGCCCATAAGTTTTTTACAGTAGTTGTGTAAGTAGTATGTAAATAGAGGAATGTTGGTTAATGCTTAAATGTTAATTGTTTAATAAATTCATAAGGGTAACTTTAAACAGAAGTGCCTTACAGTCCTTTAGACAAGGGCAGTCCCAGGAGAGGAGAACCTGAGTTTGAAGGCTGGGACACAGGCAGCTACGGGTCCACTAACATAGTAGACTGGTTTTATCTTTCTAAATTCATCACCTTTGCCCCGTCCGTCACGAACAGAGTTAGCTCTTCTGAGTTCCGCATATTACAACGTCACAGTGAACAGGGAGCCCGAAAGCAGTGGGTATAAGGAGAGGGGGGTAGAGTGGGGTGAGGCAAGGGGCAAAGCCCAGCACATGGGACGGGCGGTCAGACACATCCCAGGCGAGTACCGACGGGTGGTCCTGGGTAGCCAGGGAGTGGTTTGAGCACAGGAAAGGAGACAGAGAGGCAGTGGGAAAGGTGCTACAGAAAACAGCTTCCGCTCCGTCAGTCATGACTGCCATGCTGAGGCCAAGAAGGACTAAATGGCCTGGAAACTATTTCACAATTTGTTTCTCCCACATTTCCCCGGGGGGGCTTGCCTAGATGGGCCATCGGCGATCAAAACGTATTGCACATCGGCCCAATGTGCTCCTTTAGAACAAACAACACCTATAGCCCCAGCTTAACTACCAGCCTGGGATAAACCACATCCACCCTCTTGATCTCTGTCTCCGCGGGGCCTGGATCAACCCATAGAGCACCATTGCTGCTGGGAGCATGCAGACGGCTGTCCCTGCGTGGCCGCGGCCACCCCTCTCCTCCCACGACCCCTTCCCTGGACTGTACCGGCCTCCACGACCAGGATGCTCTGCACACGGAAAGCCTGCTGTGACCATATTCCTGACGGCCCGTGTGCTCACTCTCACGTGTGACAATATGGGTTAGTAAAAGTGTCTCCAGGGTGTGTGCACCAGCCTCCTGACAGCAAAAGGGAAATGCTGACCTAGAAAGAGGCAGGGAAAAGACAACAGGGGACATCTTTCCAACTGAGTAAGGGGAACCCAAGAGGTAAGCGTTTGGTCCAGAGAGAGAAAGAAAACCAGAACCTGACTGCTGGTCTTCGGTGGATTTGTTGGCGAAAGGACTGAAGGTGGCCGTGAAGCTGTGGGGGCTGGAGCGTCTCTCACCTGCTCTGCGCAGTCTGCCCAGCCATGTTTGCAGTTTCCAAATGGTACTATAACCAAGCTCCGCTGCCTACGGGCTGTGTGACCTTGGGCAAATTACCTACCCTTGCTGAGCCTCAGGTTCTTTGTCAGGAAGATGGAAATAATAAAACCTTACTTTTTATGTACTTATTTATCTAAGTACCTCCTGGAATTGTTGGAATGGAAATAACCCTGTAACACATTCTGTCTATGGTAAATACACGAAAAAGACCTTACCACCCAAGAGTATGTGTGTAAGTAAAGAACACCTGACTGAACACAGTTTGGGGAATGAAATACTTAAATGAGAAGCCAACTCTGCTTTCTGGATCTTGGAATAATTCTCCAGTGTAATTCCCATTGGGGAGCATCATGGGAGCATCACGCCAGCCTCAGCGGTCACCCGTGAAGTCAGCTACGGCCAGAGCAGCCTCCTGCTGGGGGCTCAGCACCATCCTTCTGTGTGGCCCCGCCTGACTGCCTTGGGGGGACCCCATACTGCATTGTCATCAATCCCTTGCAGGGCTTGGAGTTTTTCAGCCTCTAATGTACTTTGTCCTGATCTTAAACCGTGAGACAGACAGGATATCTGCTTTCATCCCATTTTACAGATGAGAAAACTCAGGTCCACAGAGGTAGGTGACTAGCTCACACTGGCGCAGCAGAGAGGCCGTGTGGGCACACGGAAGGAAACCCCGGCCTTCTGACTCTCGACGAGTGCGCTTCATACCCTCCCGGACACCTTCCCTCCTAGGAGCAGAGAAATGACTCCCGCTACTCCAGCCACCACTTCAACCGACGAACCACTAAGAGACACAGGAGAATCAGTAGACCAGCAGCACGTGCCCCCGCAGACCTTGGGACCTTTATCACGTCTCCAATCACTGACCTATCCCTGCTTAGTTGTTTGTTTGGGTGTTTTTTTAGCAACAACTGGCCTTAAGGCGAAGACCGCTCTGGTGGGTCTGGCCACAGGTACCCAGGACCGTCCATCAGCAGCAAGTGCCTGATGAACTTCACTCCCTTGGCTCAGTGTTACCTCTGTGCAGCCTTGACTCACTTCCCTCTCTGGGCCTCAGTATCTCCACCTGTACAGTGGGTCCAGCAGTGCCAGCCTGATGGAATTGTGGGGATTAGCTGGAAGGGTGGTGTGTGTGAGAGCACCCTATCCAGAGTCTGACACATAGTAAGTAGGTACTCAATAAAAGGTAGGTGGGTTTTTGTTAATTGCATATTGTACTTGAACACTCCCTGCACTGATAACGAGAAAATTTTGGTTTGAGTCACTGACTCTGTTCCTTGTTGGCTATATAACCTTGTGTAAATTGCTGAAGCTCTCCGGGCCTCAGTTTCTTCACCTTATAATACCTTCCTCACAGATAGTAATGAGGGTAAAATGATGGAGTATTCAGAGCATTTTATGAGCTGAGAAGGGCTGTGTGGGGTTTGTAAGGAAATGTCAGTGAGGCTCCGGGAAGCCCAGAAAGGAATACAGATTAGACTCAGTGTGCAGCCGTGTGGCTCAGGAATAAGGTAGAAGAAGAGAGAGAACAGGGAGTCGGAGAGGGTTCCTCGATCCAACCTTGGTCCAGACTTGCTGCTAGGGGTGCAGCAGTGAACAAAGTAGACACGGGGTGCTTACGCTCTAGGGAGTATGGGGAGCAGAAGAGGAGGGTTCTGACTTGGAAGTTAGAAGTGCAAATCGTCAACCAGAAAGAGGGAGAGAGAACTGAGACCCCAAGCCTGAGAGAATGAACTTGGACTTGTAGGAGAGACAGGTGCTGAAAACAGAACCACCTGCCCCAGAACAGGGAGAAACCAAGAGTCCAAGGTGGGAAAGAATTGGGGGAGCGAGGTTGAGGTGATACGGAAAGGAGTGTGGTTGGTGATGGGAAGGTGTCCTAAGAAGGAATTCTTGGCGTAGGATGGAGTATTGTGGCAGACACTGGGACGGGAGAAGTGTCTCTGAGAACACCCACCTCACGGGCAGGGGGTTCCCCATCCCTCCGATTCTGATGTTTATTCTTCTCCTACCTCCTCCCCACAACCTAACCAATTCCTGGGACTTGGGGTGATTCCCATGCTCTCTGAGGGTACACAGGCCTGGATCACTCTGTGAAGTACACAAATGGCACCGGGAAAGACATGGTGTGGCCACCAGGATTGTGCCCTTCTGGAAACCCCGTCACCCCCAGCTGGCTCCTGCTAACTTCCATCTGCACTTCCTGCAATGACCCTCCCCACTTCACTCCAACTTTGTGCAGGATGCTGAACTCCAGGGAAACCAAAGGGCGGCAGAGAGACAACTGTGTGACCAAAAGAAGAGACTGTGCCATCGCTTGGAATAAAGTGGCAAACCAGCTGCAGGTAAGATTGTTGACTCCAAGGTTTTTCTTTCCCTTTTCTTTCTCCCTTTGCTTTCTTTCCTCATTGAGGTCTACCATTCATTCGGCAAATGTTCAAAGTCTTGGTTCTCTAGGGCACAATGTGCCAAGTAATGCGTGTAAGGGAGGAGATCAACGCATTCCTCCTGTTTCCAAGAAGCTTGCATTTTGGGGAAGAAAAGATAGGCAGAAACAAAATGACTTTCTCTGACTCTCTGTTTCTCTGTGAATCAAAGGCTATTCATTTCCCACTTGGCCCTGGTACTAGCTTCTTGGATCTCATCCTTCCCTCCTGCCACAGGTGCCATCTCTATTGGTCCTGCTGCCCCTCCTCCCCCTTCAGATTTCAGGACAATTCTGGAACCAGCTCTCCCACCTGGCTAGGGTGAGACCATGAAGCTCCACCCTCAAACACCTGGGCTTTGATCTTTTGCAAAGGATAGGGGACAGTAAGAGAGCATCTAGAGACCCTAGAGAGACACGGGGGTGGCTAGAGAATGAGGATGGACAAAACTCACTTCACTTTGCACCCAGAAACAAAGACACTGCAAAGGAGCAAATTTAATAACTGTTTGTGTTTTATTGGAGATCGGCATGGGGGGAGCAAGAGAGGCAGTGAAAAGTAGAGAGAATGCTATAAAACACTCATTGAATCTTCATTCAGCTCACACGCCATTCTTTTGATTTCCAACTTAGGGCTTTCCCCTCTGTCATTCTCCTAACCCCACTGTGACCCAGGGTTTGGAGGATTGGGGAGGCCAGCTGGGATGTTCCAAGAAGAGCCAGTAGGACGGAGAACTCTGGGAGGAAATTGATTATTAATACCTGGGCGTAGGTGAATATTCCCCCAGCTGCCTCCTAGATACCGGTTAATATCTCCCCAGCTAGTACGTGGGTACTGATTATTGATACCCCAGATTCCCACAGGGTGTGGCATGGGCCTCGTTCCCCATCCAGTTCCAGGACCTCCACCTCCCCAGGACACTCCTGGATTCAGGGTTCCCCAGGGGTGCCCAGGCAGAAGTGGCTGCCGAATCCTGTTAATAAAAGAGGGTGGGTGTTGGACAAGGATTTCTCTCTGGGCTCCCAGCACATTAGAATGAGGCGACTGTCTAGACTTGGAGTCCTGGTAGAGGAGTGAAGCCTCAGGTATGGGGCCTGTGGAGCGTGCAGTGGGCCCTGCAGGCAAAGGACTGCTGCCCAGAGGGAGGGCGACAGCACCAGAAAGGTAAGACCACTTTTCAGGCAGCATGTCCCCCACGTGGTCCTCAATGGCAGCAGCCATCATCTGCCAAGGATCTTCAGAGGGCCAGGAATCCAGGGAGGGCAGCCCCTCAGTTGGGGGCCATCTCTGAACCCCAGAATCACCTGCAGGTTGGAAGCCAGCTGATGGAGAAGCATTGGGCTTCAAAGGAACCCTTGTTAAATCATTTGGCCGAGGGTCTGGTTTGGGCTGAGGAAGTTCAGAGTTGGAGTGGCTGGGCAAGGAAGGTTGTTCAAGCAGAGGCAAGTTGGTGCCCAGGTGTTGGAGAACTTTCTCCTCCACTGCACCAATGCTTCGGGCAAAGAAGCCTGAGGAAAAGGAAAGAGGAGGCAGCAAATGGACTGGGTATTTGGTTCCAATGCCCACCTTCCCTGATTCCCTGATGCTCTTTGCTCCAAGTCCCTTCATTTTCCCCAGGCACCCAAGGGACCCTCCTGCCTCTACCCCTTCCCTCAATCCCAGTTCCCCTGGGGCCCCAGTCTACCTGTGCAAGAGTTGGGCACAACCTCCATACCTGGGAGATGAAGACAGATCAGAAGAAGCAGGCCCAGAGGAACCCTGCTCCCCACCATGCAGCCCTGCACCTTGCTCAGCTCTAACATCTCTCTCTGCCCCAAGACAGCCAGCCCTTTATCCTCTTGGTGCGGTGGGGGACAGCAGAAACAAGCTGAACCAGTGGTTGTGCAGATAATAAGTCTGTACATTCCACTCTCATTCTTAATTCAGGCTGTGGCAACAGGTGCCACTTGAATGTCCCAGGGAAGCTGGGTGTTTCCGTCCCTGGTTCCTTTCCTAAAGTTCCCCACCCCTTCCTGACCCAGGTGTCCTGGTTCACAGCTCGTCACTGATTGCCAGTCCTGCCCTGCCCTGGCTCCCTACACCAAGCATAGGAGGACCTTCGCCCTTGGGGTCCCAATCTCTTCATTGCCTTCTCAGCAATAGAAACACTCACTTCTCTTCACTTTCTCTTTGGGATCCAGATCATTATCTTCCAGCACCCCTCATGCATCCCCATAGCTCCTTTACCTTGACCACAACCAATAGGAGTTCTGGAGTGCAGAAGTGCCCCGCATTGGAGAGGCTGCTCCTAGATGAGACCTTGTATGTAAGGAAATAGACCTGGTTCCCATCCTTAAGAGATGATGGTGTATTAATTTTCTACCACTGCTGTAACAAATAGTCACAAACTTAGCAGCTTACAACAATACAAGTTTATTATCTTACAGTTTTGAAGATCAGAAGTCCGACATAGTTCTCACTGGGTTAAAATCACGAGTCGCCAGGGTTGTGTTTCTTTCTAGAGGCTCTAGGGGAGAATCCATTTACTTGCGTTTTCCAGCCTCTGGAGGCCACCTACCCTCCTTGGCTCGTGGTCCCCTTCCTCCATGTTCAAAGCCAGAAACCAAGGACCTTCTTAGTTACATCACTCGACCTTTTCTTCTTTTTCCCTCTTCCACATTTAAAGACCCTTATGATTACACATTGACCCACCCAAATAATTCAGGATAATCTCTCTACTTTAAGGTCAGCTAACAACCTTAATTCCATCTGCAAACTTGATTTCCCTTTGCTGTGTAACCTAACACATTCACAGGTTCCAGGGATGATGTGGACATCTTTGGAGGTGCTGGGGAGGACAGCATTCAGTCTACTACAGAGGGTCAAATGGGTCCACAGAATATAAGAAATACTGAGAGGGAGTAGATGTTCCCAACTAACAGTAGAGGAGGGTGTTTAAATGCTGTTGTCAAATGGCCATGAATTGATAATTTTTGAAGCTGAGTTGTGGGGGCACAGGGATTCATTAATTCTTTTGTCCATTCTTAAATATGTTGGAAATTTTTACAATAAAAAGTGTTTAAATGCCTTCATTTTTTCTGTTGCTTTCAGGAGGTACCCAGACTAGGCGCCCCTGGTTACATGAAGTCTAAAATAAGCTGTTAGATTTTTCTTTTCCATCCTCATCCTCAGCACCTGATCACTAGCTACTGGATGAGTGGGGAGCTCCTCTTTGGAACTGGCCAGTGGAGGGCAGTGTCCTTTTTGAATGACATCCACCAAATTTGCAAAAGCTTTTGACCTTGACCATACCACAGCCTAGAGGAGTCCCCACATCAGAGTCTGTATCCCTCCTGCATTTGTGGTGCGTGGAACCTCTAAGAGCCTTGATGCCTGTCATTGGCTGCAGTCCAGGGCCAGATGCTGGGCCAAGTGTAACTCACCAATGATGACAAAAACAGGACTATTCTGCAGCCCTTCTCTGTCTTCAGTCAACCCTGCAGTTTGGCTCAGCTGCCAGGTCATTTCTGATCAACAATAGCCCTAAATTTGGGACCAGCTAACACCATCCAATAGGAGGGAATGGATTAGATCCTAGGGTAGGGATAAATTCCTTTGTAGTCAAGCAGAGGTTCTGAGAAGTGACCTGTGCTTTGGGGTGAGGCCCTTCCTAAAGGGACAAGCATAGCCCACTCTCCCGTTCTTGGGCTATGAGGACTTCCTTGGCCAGAGCCTCAGTCTCCAGAACACAGTTGTTTGGCCCTCCCCACCCTCTGCTTTCTCTCACCCGTGGAGGCAACTCCCCTCCTCCACTATAGTGCTCTGCTCTCTCACCTCCCATAGAGCTCTCTCTAGAACTGCAGCAGAGGCAGCTAGAGTGTGAAGGTGGAGAGGACACTTGGCTCTGTTCTGCCATGGGCTGGGGCATTTTTATGTAGGCTAGTGAGTCACTATGCTTGGCGGCGCTCCTTGTCATGCTCCCATCCTCTCTTTTACTCTCTCCACCCCTAGTTCCCAGAACAACACCCACCTGGGCTCCCACTCAGTCACCAGGAATCCGGTCTGGTTGTTGTATTCCAGCCTTCCCAAGGTTCCAAATGTCCCAGAAACCCAGGAAATCAATGCTCAGATTCCTAGAGAGGATGGCATCTAGTAAATGAGGCAAACTAATGATAGAGAAGAAGGAGCCTGCATGGGGTGGGGAAGGGAAATATTAGGGCCCCATACAGGGAGAGGGGAAGACTCCAGGTGAATGGGGAGTAGAGAGAGATTTCCTGGAGCAGTGAGAGAGGAAAGAAGTGGGAGGAAGAATCTTGGAGACCAACCTCTGCTTTCAGTTCAACAAATATTTATTGTTTTCCTCCTTTGTGGGAGGAGCTATAAAGTATAAGAGAAATACTGTTCCAACTTATGAGTGAAAATGGGGGACATAGGGATCTCTAGAGGTATAGGAGAGCACCAAGCAGGTCCTAAGAGGAGACCCAGCACGCCAAGATGGCAAAAGTCTGCATCTAGTTCACACGGTTTATTGAATCATCTGTCCAGGGTCCAGAGAGAGCAGGGAAACTACTCTAGTGCCCAGGGGTACCCTGGTGTTTCCCTCACACAGGGAAGCATCTGAGCATTGAAGGAAGTGGCAACCAGGAAGGGGGACTGAGACAGAGACCTTGAGAGTCAAAAAGGAGTGTTGGGAACTCACAGAGGGTGTGGTGGGCTCTATAGCGGAGGGTGGGAGTGGAATTGGGAGTGTGAGAAACCCATGGCGTGTCATGGTAGTTGACCAGATGGCAAAGAAGGTCAGTGAAAAGTGGTCATTGCTTTCAGGCAACAGTTTGGACAATGCTTTATTTGGCAAATAGGGAAAAGGGGGGATGACTTGTCCAGGAACCAGAGTTACTATGGGACATTTCAGGGGTTTCCCAGTCAAGAATCTGAATAGGTAGGGTTAGCTAATGGATTGTACCATCTCAAAGAAATGACAGAGGAAATTTTAGGGAATGGTTATCTGGCAGGGAGGGCACTGCACTACAAGGAGAATCTAAGCAGGAGAGAATGAGGAAAGGAATTTGGAGTCTACAATTTGGGGAGATGAAGAAAAAAGAGGTGATAAGGGGGGTCTGCCATATTGGAGCAATGGAGGAAATAGATCAGCTCTCTTGGGAAGGAAGAGGGAAACTGAGCTAACCCCATACCTGGGCCTCTGGACTTCTCCCAACTGAGAGATGGTGTGTGTGTGTGTGTGTGTGTGTGTGTACATGTATATGTCCACACATGCACTTATGCAAAAGCTCATTTATGGACTGTCAAGTGACTCTCCCTGGGGTAGGAAAACTTCAGGGTCAGCTAGCTGGGGCCCCAGAGGCTTTACTTGGGCCAGGATGTCCCGGATGGAGCGGCAGGGGAGCTTTCCGGAGCTGCTGGAGCCACAGGGCCTGGCACCAGCTGAAGGATCAGGTTGGGGAGAGCCATCGGGACCCCCACTCAATGTGGAGGAGGAGACAGAAATGCAAGGGTGACCAGAAGAGCTGGACTTGCTGCCACAGGGCTGAAGGATGATTTTGCCACTGGCCTGGGAGCTGGAGGTGCCACTGAAGGAGCCAGTGCCTGGTGGGAAACAGGGCCCCTGTGAAACATCACTGCAGGGATGGAAGGATGAACTACTGGAGACGCTAGAACTGCTCTGGGCTCCAGAACTCGAGAGGGAGCAGGGCCCCTTAGAGCCAACTCTGCAGGGCTGGACCCCACCAGAGCCCACTGGCTGGAACACAATGGCTGAGGAAGCTCCCGACTGGTAGATGTTGGAACTAGAAGAGCTGTGGCTGGGGATGATGGGGTTGCTGGAGAAGTATTTGCCCTCCGAGATGGGGGGCCCAGCTGCAAAGGAAGGGACACCTGGAGAGCCTTTGACAGGGTTATCTTTGGTGAAGTACCCCACAGGGTAGATTTTGCCCCCACTGTAGGTCATGCCTGGGACCAGATAACTGTCAGAAGAGCCACCCACCACTTCATAGCTGCCATAGGACTTGTCTACAGAGGTGATGGGGGGGCAGGGCTTGCCTGGAAGGCCACCACTGCCACAGCGGGCACCAGAGCCATGCTGCTCCACCACCACCACCACTGGCCTTTGACCTCCCGACACGGAGTCGTAGCTGGAGACGTAGGAGCCAGAGTGGGAGACAACAGGGCCCCCACTGCAGGGAGAGTCAGAGACATCTGAACTACAGGGGCGTAAGTTAGAGTTGACACTTTGGCCACCGCTGCTGGACGTCCCAGAGCTTTGGGAAACAGATGAGGTCGAGCCGCCTCCAGACTGGGAAGAGCTTAATGGGGAAGAATCATCACTGGTTGATAGAGTTGAGCCAGATCCTGGTTGGGAGCTACTGCTTCCGTACTGGGAGCTGCTGCTGTCCGACTGGGAGGAGATGGATCCGGAGGAGTAGCTGATCTGGGAATACCCTGTTCCTGGCTTAGATAACGAAGATCTTGAAGAACCACCCTGGGTGACCCTGGAGCCACCAGAACCACTGGGGCCACCAGCAGAGCCACCAGCAGAGCCACTGGAACTGGAAATGGAGCTGCTGGAACTGCTGGAGTCACTGTGGCCGCTGAAGCTACTGGAACCACTCTTCCCAGTGAGACAGGGGTCTCTGGGGGAGGTGATACGCGCGTCCTTGCAGGGGTCTGAGAAGGTCCCGATGCTCTTAGCCGAGGCCCCTGGGGAAGAAGGAGTGGTTAGGAAGGGCCAGAGTGGCTTGGCTTCCTCCCTCAGCTTCCAAGCCCATCTCGGTCATCTGCTTCTGATTTCTCCCGAGAGGGCCCAGGGAGAGTCTGGGGCGAAACGGAAGGGAGAACTGGCTGTTGTCTGTAAAGGAAAATGAGGTGGCAGAGGAAGGGCAGTTTCGGTGCTGGGAGGGGGCAGGGACAGAGAAAATGAGACTCCAAAGGAGGGGGTGTTAAAAAAGGAGAAGAGGGGACGGAGGAGTAGCAGGAGCTCATGGGTCCAAAAGGAAGGACCCCGAAGAGACAGAGCATGGGGGAGACATCCTTGAGATGGGGCAGACACCATGAGGGGGGACATCCCAGGTGCGACTGAGGGGCCAAATGGAAGGAGGAAACAAGACAGGACAGTAACTGACCGGGGAGGAAAGGAAAAGTAGCAAAAGAGACTCTGAGAAAAGAGGAAGCCGGTGGCAGAGGGACTGAGGTAAGGGCGAGGGTCCTTGAGGACTAAGATCGTTCACCAGCCTCCTGGGAGAGTCCAGGCTTGGGTAGCGGGTGGGAGTTCTCTTCCTATTTAGTGCTGCCCATGCCAGGAAAGCTGGGTGGGGGCCAGGATGTGGGGGCACACGGTCGCTTCAGAACCTGCTGGTACCGCGTGACAGGACACCGCACCCTGAGCCAGCCCTGCTGTCCTGGCCCAGCCCAGGGACAGGGACACGAGGATGAAACCTGCCTCCGAGGCTCACCGCCATTATCAGCTTCCCCCTCTCCCCACCCAGCCAACGGCTGCCTGCCTGCCCCCCAGGCTCCCGCCTTTACATCCCTGGCAGATGCGGGACCACTTCTGTCCTTAACCAAGCCTTTGCTTCCAACCCCAGGCTCACCTTCCGCCCATTCTTCCTCCACTCCCTGCCTCACAGCCTTCAGGTCCCAAGCAGTGTGCGCCGAGCTTCACGCCAGCAAGTTACTAAACCTCTCTGAGCATTACTTTATACATTCGGAGAGGCCCAGTCTGTCCCCCAACAAGCAGTTTCTCCTCAGTCTGTGATGTCCCCATTCTCTCCTCAAAGAGAAGTTCTCTGTGGCCCCCTCCATACCAAACCGCAACTCTGCCCGCAGCCCCCCTCACCCAGCCGGCCACACTCATCATGGAGAATTCAAGCCACACAGCCTGCTCTCTTCCCCCGGGGGCCGTGGGCAGGATCTCCGCAAATACCTGCTGGCCCACAGCACAGCCCTGGTTTGGATCCCGGCTTTACTGCTTTCTAAGTTGTGATCTTGAGCCGGTTTCTTAACCTGTCCTAGCGTCCATGTCCTCCCCAGTACAGTGGAAATAACAAATCTCCCATACAGTTCTTCTAACGATCAAAAGTGCTAATGGAAAGTGCTAGAATAGTGTCTGGCACATAAAAAGCGCTCTATAGATGATAACAAGTATTCCTGTTAAATATCCAGTCTTCATCTTCTAATGCTCTAATAATTGATAAGAGCAATAACAACAACAACCAACATTTATGTAACCCTCTGGAATTTCCAAAGCACTTGTCACATACATTATTTAATTTGAGACTCAGAGAGACTAGAGCTAGGTGTTATCATTAACCCGGTTTTAGAGTTTCAGAAACTGTGGCTCGGGAAGTTCAAGTAACCTGCCTGGAGTGACAAGGCAGTGAGGAGCAGCCCTCAGGCCCCAGAGCCCCTGCCCTTCCCCCGCGCTGGGGGCTCTCCTGGCTTCTCCCCGGACGGCGATTCCTCCCACCTCCGCGCACCCGCACCACTGGATCCCTCGAGCCTTCTCTGACCTGGCATCTGCCTCCTTCCTCCCCACCTCTCCCCGCTTCCCTCCACTCCCGGGGCCTGCAGCCCCCTACCTGGCAGGAGGAGAGCGGCCAGCAGCAGGGCCATCGTTCCTCGCCCTCCCACACGCCCCGTCCGGGGTGCCCGCGAGGAGCCCATCTTGGACTGTGCAGCCTGCTGACTGACAGCAGCTCGTGGACACCCAGGGCCTTTATGCCAGGGCTGGACATTCTCTGGGCAGGAGTCACCGTGGGGAGGGGTGGGGAGGTGGAGGGCAGGTGCCCGGGGCAACTTGGTGTGGCCGGGAGGAGCTGAAGCAATCAGTCGGGGCATCTGCCTACTCAGCGACAGAGGTGGCCTCAGTGTGGGGAACCCTGGCCACGGGGACCTTAACGATTCCCGCCTTCCAGCCAGCTGAGCAGCCTACGCACGGCTCTTCCCTGCTTCACCTGGAACCGGGCCCTCTGCCCACTCAGGAGGCCGCTCTCACCACAGGCCCCGGACAACGGCTTCTTCGCTGTCCTGCAGCCCCTGGGGTTGGCCTGTGTCAGTCCCCTCCTCCTTCCATGCACAGACGTGGACATTTCAACTTTCCCGTCCACAGCAAGGTAGCTGCTCTGGCCCCCCACCCCTGCCACCTGGCTTCTCATCCACAGCCCCTGGGTCTGCCCCTTTCCTTGGGATCCATCACTCAGCCCCCACTTTTCCCCTGCAGATCAAAGGGTCTGCACTGCACCCCCAGAGCCCCCCTGTTGTCACTGCCCAGGTTCATGCCTGCCACACACCTATCACGTGTTTCATCCATGAATGAGCCTTTTCCCTCTTACCAGCTGGGAATCTGCACTCCAGCTCCCTGACCTCTCCCTTCTGGGGGCTCCTGGGGTAGTCTGAGGGGCGCTGGGTGCCAGGGCCTCAGCCTGGGGAGAGGCCTGGGCTGGGAACCCTGTCATAGCTGGGTCTGAGGTTACTCACAGGCCACTCACGGCCCCTCCCCCACAGCTGGTGACCCTGACTCCAGTGGGTGTCAGAGCCAGTGGTTAATGAGGCTAATTGGGAAGGTGGTGGCCCTGCAGTCCGTCAGCTGGCTCCCCGGCCCGGAAGAGGGGGCAGGAAACAGCCAGCTGTCGTCTGAGTGGGGTAAAGGAGGCCAGGCAGACTTCAGCGCCCCCGAAGGATGAAAGGCAGGACTGGCAGATCAGACTCCTGACTTCAGCCAGGAGGGAGGCAGGTCCTCCTGCATCCCATTCCCTCCCTCCTGCTTTGGTCCTGGCCCCACCCCAGCCAATTAATTGCTCACTAGTCCAGAGTATCAGTATCAGAGGGAGAGGCCTGGGAGTCGGGTCAAGCTGCCTCTCCTCCTCCCCCACCCTGCTCCCCTCGTCCAGACTCTCATCGCCATACTTCCCCACAAAGGCAGCCTGTGCCCCAGCCCTTGGCTGCCCTCTCCCATTCTCTCTCTCCTGTCCTGCCTTTCCCTCCAGCTCGGTCCTGCCCACGGGACTTCTGTGATGATAGGGAAGTTCTGTATCTGCGCTGCCAAATTCAGTAGCCACATGTGGGCTCCTAATCACTTGAAATGGGGCTAGTATGACCAACCTGAGGAACGGAATTTTTAATTTTACTTAATTTTCATTTAAATGTTAACAGCCACGTGCAGCTAGTGGCTTCCATCTAGTCTAGCCGTTGACTCTGCCAGCACTCACATTGGGACTGGGAAGGGAGGGGGCCTGGAGCCACGGCGAGAGGAGGTAATGGGACAGTGTCCCCTGAAAAACACAAACACTAGCTTTAGAATCAGGCTGACCTGGGCTCGAGTCCGGCTAACTTCCTGGCTTCAGGCAAGTCTCCAGACTTCTCTGAGCTTCAGTGTCGGCCTCTGTAAAAGGGAGGTGTTTTAAATCCCGCCTGCCTTACAGGGGAGTTGTGAGGATCAAACGGGAAATTATCAGAAAGATTAAATGGGCCTGAGGGCCTAGCGCTCCTGCCACAGGCGCTGAGCACATGGAGCCCCGCAGAGGCCTGGCTGGGTCCTCCTGGGCACGGCAAGCAGGACAGGCTCCCTCCACGGGCCCAGGCGCTCTTTTCAGAGTCTGCGGAGCAGCGACCAGCGGGCACACAGGGTGCTACTGAAAATGATGTCAGTCCCCCCAGCGGCCATCCCGGCCACTGGACTCCCGGGCCGCTGGGCCAGCGCTGGTCTCCCGGAGGTGGAGGGGAGGCCGTCGGGCAGGGAGCAGGGAGGGGAGTGCCCGAGAGAAGAGGCACCGGGAGCCTGGTGGGTGGGGAGAAGGGGAGGAACTGCAAGGCCTGCGGGAGACTCTTCTCCAGCCCCAGCAGAGGTGGGAAGTCTGGCCTGTTTTCCTCCTCTCCTTCCTCCCAGGTGCTGTCAGACCTCGGCCCGGACAGCCAGCGGTGGAGGAGGCACGATCTCTCTCGGCCTCTCTCCAGCCCTCCAGCCACCACAGCGCCCACTGTGCCGCGCAGTCCTCCCCCGTCCGCTCTGCCCGCCGCCTGCCACCCGATCCCACCACACACACCTGCCCACTCGTGGGCCCTCCCAGCTCCTCTCCGCTCTCCCTGTGTCTTACTGGAATCCGCTCTGCTCTGCTGTGTTTCACTCTGCTACGTCCCTCGGACTCATCATTCACCCTTCTCTCAGCTGAGGCAGTGAAACGCTGAAGCTAATGGGGCTGAGGAGGGCAGGGCAGGGACACTGGCTGGGGGCCTGCCAGGCCAGGGCCGTCTTGTGGGCCAGCCGTCAATGAAACAATGCCCACGGGGGTGCAGGTGGGTCTGCTGTGTTCCCAGCAGCAAGGGCCCTGCCCAACACATGGTCTGGGCGAGAGAGCAGGGGCGGCCTGGGGCCACCCCACACACCCGAGGAAATCAGACTTAAAGCACGGGCCTTCCAAGGGCAGGAGACTGGGAGCCCGTGCCCCATACTTACGAGAAGGCAGGTTGTGTCGGCTTCTGGCCGCCCGGCGCTGCTCGGGGCTGCGTGGACCCCTGGTTCGGCTCCCGTGGCCCACACCGTGCCCCCCACACCGTGCTCCCCACACCGTGCTCCCCACACCGTGCTCCGGAAGGCGCCACAAGGAGGAAGATGACCTGTCCTTGCCCTTGAGGCGCTGAAGTCCAGCTGGGAACAGACAGCCTAGAGAGAAGCCTAGCAGGGAGAAAAGAGGCATCAGGACGTTCCCTGGGCCTTGGGGAATGATGGGAGCAGGCAGCTCAGACTCGGGGCCCTGGCAGCGCCGGAGGTGTGTTTAGAACAAGCGTCTGGCTTGGGAAGTATACACAGAGGAGCAGCGGGCTGTTGGGACCAAGGAGCAGAAGGGCGACTTGGACCAGCATCACAGGTGATGTGCAGCGGCAGGCTGAGGGAGGACTGCGGTCCGTGCAGGAGGATGCAGGGAACAGAGGGTCCTGAATGGGGGGACAGCACGGTCGGAGAGGAGGCGTGGCGTAGAGGACCACGGCGTCCTGCTGGCCAACTGCGGGCCACGTACTGTCCCGGGTACGCCCCACATGCTCTGGTGCTTAGACCTCACGACAGCCCTATGGGGTAAGAGTTTTTTCTCCCCCGTTTCACAGATGAGGAAACTGAGTTCAAATTGGTTGCTCAAACCAGCTGGTAGGTTGCACAAGAGTTTGGAAAGGACGCACCCAAGCCCACTGGACTCCAGAGCCCATGTAGGCCCCATTTTCCAGCGGACACCAGGCCATACATTAATGGCAGTGGTCCATGGACAGACCTCAGAGGTTCCTTAGACCCTGGAAGGGTGTGTGCAAAATTCCTTGTGTATCATCAAAGTCTCAAAGTTGAGAGGTCCTAAGTGAGGTCAACAGCACATGCTGTTCCTCCCACTCAATTTTGTCTCCTCTGCTTTTTATCCAGGACAGGAGTTCTAGAACAAGTGTTCCATGCAGGGGTGTTTGATAGACCTAGGGCTTCCGCTTGAGAGAAGGAACAAGGGAATGAAAACACAGGAGGAGGGGCACCTGGGTGGCTCAGCCATTAAGCGTCTGCCTTCGGCTCAGGTCATGATCCCAGGGTCCTGGGATCGAGCCCCACATTGGGCTTCCTGCTCCGTAGGAAGCCTGCTTCTCCCTCTCCCGCTCCCCCTGCTTGTGATCCCTCTCTCGCTGTGTCTCTCTCTGTCAAATAAATAAATAAAATCTTTTAAAAAAAAAAAGAAAGAAAGAAAAGAAAACACAGGAAGAGAAGAAGCCCAAGAGAGGAGGTTGTTTTGTGGGGGCAGAAGGGAAGAGGCCGCTCTGCACCCCAGGACCTGAGGTGTCCTCCGTCCTCTGAGCCTCTCCTCTCTGCTCCAGCCAAAGGCACTTTCTTCTCCTGCTCTCTTCCTCCGTCGCACTTGCTCTGCCTGTGGTGGGCTCCTCTCTCCAGCAGTCACGGTTCCCTGCACACGGGGCAGGCTGACACCCCTGGCCCATTCCCAGGAGGGTCTCCCTGTTTCCCTGTAGTGGGGATGGGGGCCCCTGAGTCATCCACACTCTCCACCTGGTCGCTCTTGTGGCTGAGGATGTGGGTCCAGGAAGGAGAGGACGGATTTGCACATGGGAGTTCCCACCTGGCCTCTGCCCTCTTCAGCCCAGCTGTGCCCATGGGACCGGCTAACCTTCCCTCAGTTGTAATCTCTCTTCTCCGCCTGCCTCTGTGGTTTCTTCCCTGTGGGAGATGATCGAGCACAGAATCCACATGCCACGTGGCCTGACTCCTTTGCCCTCTGCTCAGATAGATTCAGCGGCACGTTGTGTGTGCGGCCCCCCCACAGCCATTGGCCCCGGACTGCGGGCTCCAGGACGGTTCACTGAATTCCGAGCACTTCCCTGTCATAGGCTCTTGGTGACTCCTCCCCTCCTACCTTACTTACCCTGGAATGCATCTCCTTCTCTCTGCTCTCAGTGCCCTCCGCGCCTCCCAACCGCATCGTACGCGGCACACTCTAGGTGCCCGGTGGGATGCAACAGTGGCCAAGGCCTTGCCTCCAGGAGCACGCGGCCTGTCCCGGCAGAGAGAGCAGCAGGCACGTGAACTTGGCTCCGACACAAAACGACTCTCCCGGGCTCTCTCGTGGGCCCCTCTGTCCCACCCTCATTCCTCACGGGTGAGTGTCTCCCCTGAGCCACTCTTCTCTCCACTGGATGATCTCTTTGCTCTGAGGGATGCAGCACACCATCCCGAACAAGGAGCAGAGCTCACGCAGCACCGTGACGAGGTCCAGGATGCCCCCCTGCACCCAGCGTGGACCTGAGGCCCGGGGTGGAGCGGGACAGGGCTGGACACTTTAAGAATCCCTTAGGTGATTCTTGTTGGGAATGTCACCCAGGATACTATGTTGCCCTTAGCTAAGAATCACTGCTCTGGGGAGCAGTCTACACCTCATCAAAATATATTCTGCTCCCTCAAAACCTATTCAGTGGTGTGGTCTATACTCAGTTCTACTTTTTCCTCCTTCTCCATCAGCTCCCCAGTCCATCCATCCCTCCTCTAGGACTGACCTCCTGGAATTTGGCCTGGACAGCCTCCACTTCTGCGCTTCACATGCCCTGTCCTCACCCTCTCAGCAGCCTGCTGGTACCCTCCACGGGACCCGGGGGACCACAGCTGGGATGCGGGAATGAGGACTGGAGCCCGAGACAGGGGCATCTTCAGGCAGTGAGTCCTGAAGACGAAGAATTCAGCAGGTGGGGGCTCTGCCCACCAGGCTCTCTGCTCACCCTTCCTTCCCTTCCCCATTTCCTGCAAGCCGCAGAGAGTCAGCTGAGTGCCGATCATGCTCCCTGGGCCCAAGACTGCCGGGTTCAAGTCACACCTGATTTGGCCACCACCTCTCTTGTCTTGTGAGGAGGTGACTGCAGGAGGTTGTGATTAGGTCACAGAGCAACAATAATATTTTCCCTCTTCTCTGTTCCGTGGAGTGAGTGCTAGGGAAACCAGCACCCATTGTCTGCTCATTATGCTCACCTTTAAAACAGTCATTCTTTCCACTGTAGCTATTAATGCTTTTTATTGTTATTGGTCCCCCAGAATTAGTGACTCAGCCTCCTCCCCAGCCCAGAGGACGGAGCCAGGGAGGGTGAAAGGGAAGGCCGGGGTATGGTGTGAAGGAGCTTTCGAGAGTGCCTGGAAGGGCTTGTACCAAGAGGGACTCCCAGGCCAGGTGTGGCTCTCAGAGCTGCTGGGGGTGGATCGCGTGGGCCCATCTTCTCTCCTTCTGGCCGGGAGCTCCACTCGGGCAGGGAGCTTCTCCTGTGTCTGTCCCTGGCACCTGATGTATCACCCACACACACAGGTGGCCGGAAAAGAGAGAGTCCTGTTGGAGAGGCCGGCATCCCCAGTCCAGCTCTGTTCTCCCAGACGCCAGGGCTAGAACCAGAGAACAACACTGACTCCTCAACAGTGTGTAACAGTCAGATCATCACAGTCATCCATACGTGCGGGACTGATCTGGATGCTCTCAATGACCCCAGGAGATAGAAATTAGTACTTGTCCTTTGGCGCTGCAGACACAAGTCCAGGGAGTTAAGGCGTTGCCTACCCCCATGGCTGGGGCTTCCCCGGCGCTCCGGATGCTAGGCTCTGCACGCTGCGCCGAGCTGCTTTCTCTCCTTCTTCCTGGGTATTCCCATGGCCTGACTCCCTCCCTCATTTCATTCACTTCTTGTCACCTGCCATTTCCTCCAAAGGCCCCCCTCTGTCTTCTAGTTAAAATCACTCCCCAGGGACGCCTGGGTGGCTCAGTCGGTCATGATCCCGGGGTCCTGGGATCGAGCCCCGCGTCAGGCTCCCCGTCGAATGGGGAGTCTGCTTCTCCCTCTCCCCCTACCCCTCTCTCCACTCATGCTCATTCTCTCTCTCTCTGTCTCTCTCAAATAAATAAATAAAATCTTTTATATAGTAAAACAAAATAGCACCCTGACCCCACATATGGGCCACCATGCTCCATTTCCTTCCTCTGCCTGAATTTTCTTTTCTTTTTTTTTTTTTAAGATTTTATTTATTTATTTGTCAGAGAGAGAGAGCGCACAAGCAGGCGGTGCGGTAGGCAGAGGGCGAAGCAGGGTCCTCGCTGAGCAAGGATCCCGATGTGGGGGGCTCGATCCCAGGACCCCCGGGATCATGACCTGAGGCGAATCTGCCTGAATTTTCTTCAGAACACTTATCACAGCGGGACACCCGATTACATATGTCCTGTATACATGGGGTGTTGCTCCCTTCCCCCACTACAAGGTGAGCCCCCTGAGGGTAGGGCCCTCCTCTCTTTGACTCAACACTGAATCCACTGCCCAGAGCACTGCCCGGCTCATGGAAGGAACTCGGTACATAAGGAGAGAAAGAAGAAATAATGAGTATGTGAGCCACTTGGCCAATCAGCCTGTGCCCGAATTTTCCTGAGGGCCCCAGAGCCTGCCTCATCTCACCTCAAGTGCCTGACTCACCTTAGAGGGGTCACCTTGGCGACCAAGAAGGTACTTAGTCAGGGCAGTGGATGATGTTAGAGTCAAAGAGCAAGGAAGACTCTGGAGGGAAACACCTTGGAGGAGCCTCTAGACCACCCTCTGGTGGAAGAACGTAGAATACCCAACACAAGGAATTAGGCTCTTAGCATTGGGTGGAAATTTAGAGATTATTAAAGAAATCCCCTCAGGTCACATCCCAACGTCACACAGAGAATAGATAGCAGAGTAGGGACAAAGACTCGGGTCACAATCGGATGCTCTCACCACTATGCCATCCTGTCTGCCCCCATCACAGGAGTTGAGACTAAGCTGCCAAAAGGAAGGCTAAGGATATTTGGGGATATGGGGCAGGGCGGGGTGGGGGGCTTGGAAGGTGGATTTGGTTTAATTCAACAAGTTTTTTGAGCCAGTGCCAGGCACCCGGTGGGCACGTAATTGAAGATTAGAGGAAGAAAATGTATAGCAAGAGAGCTTAAATTTATACCAAAGCAAGTTTTCAAATGAATTTGAAACATGAAATTAGCAGAGGAGTTAGGCCTTCCCCTCCTCAGCACCTACCTCAGGGTGTGCCCCTCTGTAATTTAACTTCTATCACATTTCATTGCCATGATTTACATGTTTGTTTCCTCCCCAGACACAGAGCTCCTTGAGGGCAGGGAGGACTGGCACTACTTCCTGGGATCGTCACCACGGCCTAGCACCCCACACAGTAGATGCTCAATAAATGATTGTTGTATGGGCAAATGGATGAACAAATGAGTGGTTGGGGTTTCCCTGCCGAGAGATCTTCAAAGAAGAGCAGACAACCATCTCTTCTGTCCAGTCCAAAGACATGATTGGCCTGCCCAAAGGCTGAGGGCTGCGCCTGATGCCTTCTCAAGTTAAGTCAGCTTCTATAATTAGATTATACCATGATACAAGCTTAGGTTCTTTTCTTTCATTGGCCAAGCATTTATTGACTACCTGCCGTGTCCAAGGTACTGAGCTATTGTTCTCTAACTCTGTGATCCTATTCTATTCTTTAATTCTCCGACTCCATGTTGACATAAGAAGCAACACTGTCCCTACCGCATTCACTCCTAGATGAGGTCAGCCAAAGTCGATGGGAAGGAAGCCGTATTGTCTAACCTGAACGGACCAGTTGGCACAGTGGGCTCCCCTGAGTTAATACTCCATACCCTTCAGTCCCACTCAGTCTCCTTCCCTGCTAATAAACATACCGCGTTTGCGTGGCAATACCTTCTGCCTATTAATACCTATTAAAATCTCCAATTACCTCATGCCTCCCCCTTCTCTCTCCCACTCACCCACTTGTTATGTCAAACTGGGAAGAACTGGTTTAGAGCCACGCCGTCCTGCACTGTCCTGACTTTGGCAAGACAGATGAGTTACCTCTCTCAGAGTAGCTTCCTCATCTGTGAAATGGGGCTAATAATTTGCTTTATTGAACACCTTCTGGCCAAGGACTAGGAGGAGAAGTAAGGCATAAAACACAGCCAAGACACAGTTTCTGCCCTCAAGAACCTCATACTTAACAAGAGGAGGAACACATGAAAACCACAATAATGTTGTGCAAATTAAATAAGACAGCATGATGTAAAGAGCCCTAGATCCTTGCCTGGGCCACACCAAGAACGCAGTTCCTTTCCCTCACTTTTCCTCTCCTGTAAGTGTTCTTTTCTCTTTCTTTTCCCAATGAACTTCATCTCACTGGCTTGGGGGGTTGCTACAGGTCAGTTTGAGGGGTCCAGATTTCTTCCCTTCCCTCCCATACCTCCCTGCCACAGCACACCCAGGTATGCGTGTGAGCCTCCCCACCACTGGGCACAATTCTATCAGAGGAGAAAGACTTTTGATATAAGCTCCCAAGCCTGGCTTCCCTAATTTCCCCCAAACTCACTTGTCCAACAATATCCCCCACTTTTCCAGGTTATAAGCCCTTCACTCTAACCATCGCAGTCTACTCTCTGTTGCCCAAATTTGCCATTTATTTTTTTTTAAGATTTTATTTGAGAGGAAGAGTGAGAGAGAGAAAGAGAAAGAACGAGCGAGCACACACGAGCCAGGGGTGGGGGGTTAGGGAGAGGGAGAAGCAGACTCCCCCCACTGAGCAGGGAGCCCCATGCAGGGCTGCATCCCAGGACCCCAGGATCATGACCTGAGCCGAAGGCAGATGCTTAACTGACTGAGCCACCCAGGCACCCCACAAACTTGCCATTTACTAGTGAATTCAGCCATTTATAAAACATGTATGCAATGGTTAATTTTTTTTCAAGATTTTATTTATTTATTTGACAGAGAGAGAGACAGCAAGAGAGGGAACACAAGCAGGGGGAGTGGGAGAGGGAGAAGCAGGCTTCCCGCCGAGCAGGGAGCCCGATGCGGGGCTCGATCCCAGGACCCCGGGATCATGAAGGCAGATACTTAACAACTGAGCCACCCAGGCGTCCCTGCAATGGTTAATTTTATGTGTCAACTTGACTGGGCTAAGGGATACCCAGATAGCTGGTAAAGCATTGTTTCTGGGTGCATCTGTGAGGTTGTTTCTTGGAAGAGATTAGCATTTGAATGGTGAACTGAGGGAAGAAGCTTGCTGTCACCATTGTGGGTGGACATCATCCAACCTGTGAGGGCTGAACTGAACAAACAGGAAGAGGGTGAATTTGCTCTGTTTGAGCTGGGACACCCATGTTCTCCTGGCCTCAGACATCATCGGCACTCCTGGTTCTCAGGCCTTTTGACCAGGACTGGGACCTACACCATCTGCTCCCCTGGTTCTCAGGCCTTTGGAACTACTCCACAGGCTGTCCTGGGTGTCCAGCTTGTAGATGGCAGACTGGGAATTCTCAGCCTCCACAATCTCAAGGGCCAGTTCCTATAATAAACCTCCATATATGTTCTGTTGGTTCTGTGTCTCTGGAGAACCCTAATATAACCTATTAAGACACTGTATTCAGTGTCAGGGTTACACCGATGAATAAAGGGGTGGGAAACTATAGTGGTTAAAATCAGAGACATTGGCATAGGATAGACGGGAGGTGAAATCCCAGCCTTGCCATTTGTGTCTCCTTGTATGCGTGTCACTACCTCTCCGGATCCAAAACGGCGAGGAGGATAGGGTTAGTGCGCGCATTAGGCGAGACGTTAACCTGGAGAGCATTGACGAGCGCGCCCTACAGCACATGCGCAGTCCTAAGTAGCTGCGGTGGTTGGTCGTGAACCCTACTTTGCGTCTTAGGCTGGGTTGCCCGGAAGTAGATCCTGAGACAAAGATTCAAGGAAAGGGGATATATTTTTAAAAAGCGGGGGTGGGGGGGTGGCGCAGGGAGTGGGGAAATGGAAGGAGGCCAAGCAAAGTCTCATGGAGGGCAACTGGGGCTCAGAGGACTAGAGTGTTGCTACCCCCATATTTGTGGGTCATCCTTGAAGGGCTGCGGGCGCGGTGCGGGAGCGAGGATGTGAGGGAGACACATTTACAGGTGCTTCCAGCACTCCAGAGTCCCAGACGCGAGGCACAGGCGGGGCTGCTGGGAGAGAGGGGGAAGGCCCCGAAATGGTGACGAGCTCCCAGAAGAAACGTTCGGGCCGCCTCTGGCCGCAAGAGGCTCGAGGCCTGGGAGGGGAGAACAGACGGAATAAATCATTTCCCGCCCGAGTTTTGTTCCAGGCACCGCCGCGCCCGCACACCGCGGTGGCGCAGGGCAGGGGGTGCAGGTGGGGGGCGCTGCGGAGCGGGAGGCCTTCCCGGACAGCGCCAGCAGCAGGAGCCGGCGACCCCCTCCCTAACCTCCGGCTCACGGGCGCAGGGGCAGGTCCTGCCCGGAGTGGGCGGCGGGCAGCTTCGCGCCTGCGCCTTCCCCGGAGCCCCACAACCCCCTCACCCCGTCCGCCCCCTCCCGGCCGGACCCCCAGCCGCGGGGCTCCGGCCCTTCCTCCTGGAAGCCTCCCCTGACTACTGCAGCTCCCCGTGACTCCTTCTGAACTCACGGCGTTTATTGCCAAGGCTATTTGGTGCTTACTCATGTAATTATTTAGTCACATGCATCCTTACTGTGTGTGACACTGTTATTTAACTTTTCATGCAAATCCTTTCTTCCCCAGCTGAATGTTAAGCTTCCTGAGAGCGGGAACTGTATGTTTTTTTATTTTCTATATTCCCCCGTGGCACCTGGCATTGATGGACATACTAAGGGAATAAATTTCGTGAACTTAGTCCACTTCGGTGCCTATTAAATTCTACTAGGCCCACCCCTACAATTCTTATATGTTCTAGGATTATTTCTAAACTCTAAAATTGGGTTTGGTTTGGTTTGGTTTTCAAACTGATCACATACAGATTTGGATGGGATTGCCACATAAACAAATTGGGTCCTAAGTGGTGAACACTCAGTTTCTTTTAACCCCTCTTCAGCCCCGTCCCAGTAAGCCACTTGATTGACCTTAGGCCACTGAGATCTCTGGGCTCCTGACTTTTGAACTTTCCTGCTCTAATATTCCCGTAAAGAATTTGTTTAAATTATGTATGCCTTACACATTTTTAAGTCAACAGCTAACATTTTTAATCATAAGTTTAAATATTGCAAAGAGTATACTTTCCAGGGAATTGTACATACTCACCTGTTAAAAGTCACATCACTCTTTCAAATGTAGCAGATAGAATTTAATATGCCATAACATTTTTGTATCCACAATGCCTTTTTAATAAGTGAGCAAACCCTTTAAACAATCAGCAAATTTAACTTATATTTCTGTTTAGTTTTTTTCATTCCACTCTCCCTACAGTTTTATCCTAATGAAATACATTTCCATTGTATCACTTTTTTTGGTATTTTGTTGTATTTGGGGGAAGTCCTTTTGTATATCTCCGTAACAAAAATATGTATATAAATTGAAATTTATTTCCTGTGACTATAAGACCCTAAGTGCTAAAAACAATTACTCTGCAGCGGGTTTATTACTACAATTATTACAAGACATGATTTGTCAAAACTATAAATATTGACGGTAATGATTAAACAGAAAAGTAAGTTCTTATTTAAGATGCATCTCTTAAGTGAGATGGAAAGGGCTGATCTGTTCCCCACTTTTATTTGGCGACTCCAGGAAGAGCACTCCGGTCCTGTTCAGGGTGAGCAAGAGAGCCAGGCCTTTCTCCATCTAGAGGGAGAAGTGCGGTTTGTTAGTGGAGGCAGGTGGAAAAGGAAAACAGTACAGTCCTCAGGCAGGTTCGTTTTAGGAAGGGATACATACACTTCTGGAAATTGATCCTCTTAGAACTTAGTCCTGCCCACATGCCTTTAAGAAAGTTTTCATGTTCAGCCAGGAGTGTGCAAACCATAAGCTATTAAAAAGAGACTTAATTTGGTTTCTCATTGTCCAAAATAGGAGTTCCAGAATGGGAGAAATGTGGGTCTGAATGTCCTTGTTACTCGATAGTTACATTTCCAACTTCCTCCTGCTGAGCTCCACATCCTTATGCATATGGACAAGACAGGAACTCAGACTACTTCCAGATCTCTGTAGGTTTGTGCTCTGAGGAGGGCATCTCAATATTCAAAGACCTAATCATTGGCAAAGAAGCAGCCGAGATTCAAAATTAAGAAAACGCAGATTTTATTTTTCCATTTCATGGAAGTACCATCATGGTCTCCTGATAGTTCCCAGCTGTAGGCCACCAGGTGGTAGCAGAGAACACGGCGCCACCAGCCTGGCCCCAGGAGCCCCAGGGGTGGGGAAAAGGGAGGAGGTGGGAAGCAGGTAGAAGGGAGAGGACTGGACATGAGGTAGGGGTGTATGCTTTAGCTGTCAGAGAAAAAAGGAGAGGAAATGTGGGGCGGATCTCAAGAGTGGACAGAAAATATTGAGAATGACACTTTCAGAGTTCAGAATAAAATTGAAAGAATGAGGAAGGAAATTGAGGCTGATGGGAGAATTGAAGAGGAATCAGAAGGGTACAGATGGGCTTGAGGGGCACTCCGCCTGGAGGCCCAAGATGTCTCTGGGGGAATCCCTTTATCTGTACTCTTCCCGGGGTGGGTCAAGGTCTGGGTCCTCTTGAGATCCATGGTCCACTTCAGGGGCAGGTGGCCAGGGGTTTTCTGGAGGCTGGGGTCCTGCTGGCCAGGGGTCATCAGGTCGGGGAGGTTGAGGGGGATCGGTTCTCGGGGGCTCAGGAGGCCAGACTCCAGATTCCGGCAGGTCTCTCCAGGGACGACTGGGGCCTGGAGGTGGAGGGTCCTCAAAGAGAGGGGGTGGCCCTGGCCAGGGATCACCAGGGATTGGGGGTCCCTGAGGCAATGTTGGGGAGCCCTCCTCCTCTCCAGCCTCTGTGGGTGGGGGTGGGGGGTGCTCTCCGCTGCCTGAGATGCCTGTGGAGGAAGTAGGAGAAAGGGAAAAGGTGGTGAGGGCCAGATCCCTCCTCCCCCAGCTACAGACTCCGGAAGCAGAGCCTCTCTGGGGTGAACCACAGCCTGAGCTGACACCACAAATAAACCTGAAAGGTAACTCTCAAAGAGCTCTCCACACGTTTACAAAATACCAAGTGATCTTAAAATGACATAAGAACCTTGACCAGAAGCATTAACTTGACCAACTTTAAACCGACAGGAGCTGACATAAGCTCCATCCAACCCTGGTTGGGACTCCCACTGGCATGGCCTCTGTGCTGGTCTACACCTCCAAAGCCATCCACACCTTGGGCCCATGTGGCAGCCAGACCCCACCCTCTGCAAACACATCCACCCTCCACACAGTCCTCAGCTGTGATGAATACTCACCCACACACCTGGATTCTGACCTAAATTGCCACATGTACCTACACTTGAACCAGCAAAAACATTGAGCTAAAATGCACTTTTCTGCATCACCTTCAATCTCTTAACTCTTCCCCTCATGCGAAAACCCAGAATCTTCTGGAATCTCCTCCATATCTATGCATCCAATTCACCCTTGCCTCACTTGACATCGCAGCCCTGGCCTGTTCCCAGCTTACCTCCGGCATACAGGTAAAGGACCAGGATCCCCAGCAGCCTCCAGTTGAGCATCATGGCTGTCTCCTGGCCCCCAAAGTTGGGGGTGGGCTGAGTCTAGGTGCCTGGGAACCCCAAGAGGCTTTATAGGGGAGGGGTGAGAGGAGGTGTCCAACCTCTGGGGAGGGGCCAACCCAGTGACACAAGGAATCCCATTAGAACCTACTGGTCAAACCTGTTTGGAAGGCCGTGGCTAATGCGTAACCTCTGACTGCGGCGTCCCTCATTTTGGGACCCAGCCACCCCAGCTCTATCAATGACCTGGACCTTGGTCACCCCACCCCTGTGTTCACATCCTCCTCCACACACACCCTGCAGGAATCAATACCCACCTGTCATCTCTATAATCACAAGGACTTCCACATTTCATCCCTTGAAGCCATTGGAAGCCAAGGAATGGGAGCAAACCATGCGTGGGGAAGCAGTGTAATTACAGGGGCCGGGAGGCAGGACGCCGGGGCAGGGGCAGGGACAGGTGCTCCTTCTAAACACACAGGATGCAGCTAGGATGGTCTCAGCCAGTACCCTGAGCCTCCCCCTTGGGACTCAGTTTTGTCCTTGCAACTTCCCCTCCCCTCAGGACTGGGCCCAACGTGGTGCTGCTTTCTAGCATGTGCCTCCCTCAGGCACCCAGGGGGCCTCCCAAGCAGTGACATCCAAAGAATTTCATCCAGGAGCCACCTGGGGTGATGGCAGGTGAGGAAGTATGAGGACATCCTGATTCCTAATCCCCACCCCAGAGCACGTTCCAACAGTCACAGCCCAGCGGCTCAGGAGGAAGCTGCCTCTGCTTCCTGTCCATCTCCGCCTCTTCCTCCTCCCTCTGGAATCCTGCTCCATGCTGGCTACTGCCCTGGTCCTCGGTACCAGCTCTCTGTGCCTTCCCCACCCCCGTCCTTCAGACCTCAGTCCCAGTCTTGTCTAAGTCTCTCAGAGAGCCCCGGAACCTCTTCCTCAGGAAGGCCTCCTCTGGTCTGGAGGTCTAGTGCGCCTCTCAGAAGTAATGCCTCCCAAACAGAACTCCTTTCCTCCCCAGGCTGTTCTCCACCTGGTCGGCTCCCTCTGTGGCTCACTTCGAAGCCTTCATTCTGCTCCTTTCCCCCACCCCACCCCCCACAAGGCAAGCCCAGTCCATGTGCCCATTCTGGAGCCCATCTCTCCCCAGCCTCCCCAGCACCCTCCTAACTGGTCCCCCCCTTTCGTCCCTCCCCCACCCACACCCCATCCTCCATAGCCAGCCAACCTAGCTCTTAAACATGTCAGCCTAATTGCGTGGCCGCTTCTGTTTGATAGGTACTCCAAGGGCTTTCTACTGACTTAGAATAAACCCCCTGCGCTACCAGCCCCCCCACCCCAGGCCTCTGCCCGCACCACTGGCTCCTCACGGCAGGCAGGTCTCCACACATCCCCTCCTCAGGGAGGCCTTTCCTGTCCCCTCACCTAGCCCCCCCCCCCCCCCCCCCCCCCCCCCCGCCCGCCGTCAGGTTCTATCACGTCACTGTAGCTTTTCTCTTCATGGCAACGCTTGCCTGGTCAAGCCCACCACTGTGGCCCCTGAGCAAGGTCACTGGCTGGCTCTGAGATTCCCAGCGAATGAGTGATGTTGTATATTCCTCCCTCCTGGCACTGATCATCTTCCAGAGGTAAAGAGTTTTCAAACAAAAGCTGAGAATAAAGAAAACTGGAGCTTCTCAAAAAACTTCCCAAGCAGCCTGGGAAAGGGGTTTTTAAAAAGGTACCACCACCTAGAGAAATAGCTGCGTGGGACCACTTCTCGCATTTTCCAGACAGAGATGGCCGCAGGGCGAATTCCCTCCCATTCCCAGAGAGAACACGGCACCTACTGTAGTCATCTTTATTAAGCCACAGGGTTCACAGGCATCTTGGTGGCTGGTGTCCATGAGGGCAGCTGGCTGACCTCCCCGCCCCCGCCCCCCTTACCCCCAGCTACGCAGAGTGCCCGGCTGCTCAGCGGCAGACCGGTGCAGGACAGTTCTGGTTGTCTCCTTGAGAGATAGCTTCCTCTTTGGAAATGGCCTCACTCAGGCCCTGCAGATCATCGAGCAGGACAGAGAGGGATCCTGGGAAAGAAGACCCCAAGGGGGGCGCCTGGGTGGCTCAGTTGGTTAAGCGACTGCCTTCGGCTCAGGTCATGATCCTGGAGTCCCGGGATCGAGTCCCGCATCGGACTCCCTGCTCAGCAGGGAGTCTGCTTCTCCCTCTGATCCTCCCCCCTCTCATGCTCTCTCTCTCTGTCTCATTCTCTCTCTCAAATAAATAAATAAAATCTTTAAAAAAAAAAAAGAAGACCCCAAGGGATAGCAGCCGGACTGGAGAAGGCTGTTGGCAGCTCCGGTGCAGAGAACAGGGCTGCCATCAGATGGGAGGGTTATGAGGGGGAGGGTTCTCTGGCCCAAGGCGGGCATGGATGAGAGAGGCCGTGGGCCTCGAAGGTCATGGAGAACGACGCTCATGCATTAAGAGTGCCTAGAGGAGAGATTCCTCAAGTCCCACACATCTGTCCCTTCCTACATGGGCCATACCTTTTATGGACTCCCTGGTGGGGGGCGCTGCCGCTGGAGGTGCAGGCGCCGAAGGCCCTGGGGCCCGAGGGCTGGACTCCACACACTTCCCCTTATCCAGCAGGGAAGGAAAAACTGCCAACAGCCGCTGCTGCTTGTAACGGGAGAGGAGACCCTCCTGCTGCAAGGTGGCCTGGGAAGGAGAGGGTTAAACGCCACCTAGCCCAGGCAGAGCCGCCCCTCCTCCTTCTCCCCTCCACGCCCCAGCCAGCTCAAGGGCCCTGGCCTCTGCTCTCCCCTACCAGCATAAAGTTCTTGTCCCTCTCTAGCTCCTGCAGGCGCTGGGTCAGCCGCAGCCCCTCCTCCTTCCGGGCCTCATCTTGCAGGCGCCTGAGCTCCTGGTTCCGCTCCTTCTCCCGGGTGGCTTTGCGCTGCATCTGGCGCAGGGAGACCACTATGTGGAAGCCAGGGCACAGAGGGCACAGCTGTGGGGCAGCCCAGTGGCACTGAGGCACCGTGAGAACAGGACTGGAATCTTGGGCAGGAACACTGGGCCCTGAGCTCTACAGCTCAGGGAAACCGTTTTGCTCCAGGGCGGTCTCCTCTGTACGGTGGGAGCGGTGGCTGATGCTCTCTGACCCTCTGACTCCGTGAACCCAGAGTACCTTCCCCATCCCTGAGCCTGCCTGGAGCCGCTTAGGGGAAATCTGAATATGAACTGGATATTCGATTTTGTGCAATTAGTGTTTCCTTAATGGGTGACAATGACACTGAGGTTATATAAGAAAATTTCCTCTACATCCAAGTTATATCCTCTTTGTAGGAGATGCAGCTTGGTGATCGTGATGTTTGTAACTTACTTTAAATGATTCCCAAAAAAATGCATGTATCAGTGTATATGTATATATGGATAGAGCACATATGGCAGAAGATTAATAACTGCTGGGTGCCCGGCTGGCTCAGTCGGGGGAGCACATGACTCTTGATGTCGGGGTTGTGCGCTCCAGCCCCATGGTGGGTGTAGAGGTTACTTAAAGAAATAAATCTTTTAAAAAATTGGTTAATAGGGGCGCCTGGGTGGCTCAGTCGTTAATCATCTGCCTTTGGCTCAGGTCATGATCCCGGGGTCCTGGGATCAAGCCCCACATCGGGCTCCCTGCTCGGCAGAAAGCCTGCTTCTCCCCCTCCCACTCCCACTGCTTGTGTTCCCTCTCTCGCTGTGTCTCTCTATCAAATAAATAAATAAAATCTTTAAAAAAAATTGGTTAATAACTGTTCCATCTAGTCAGAGGAGGTACACAAGTGGGCATTATGTGGCTCTTGTAATCTGTCCAAGTATTTGAACTTTTTCCTAATAAAACGGGGAGGAGCACCTGGCTGGCTCAGTCAATAGAGCATATGACTCGATCTTAGGTTTGTGAGTTTGAGCCCCGTGTTGAGTGTGAAGATTACTTAAAAATAAAATAATAAAAAAAAAAAAAAGTTGGGGGTAGACACGCACAGCAGAGAACACCGTGTAAAGATGGGAGACGGAAGGGAGTGATGTGCCTACAAACCAAAGGATGCAACATATTGCCAGCAACCACTGGAAGGGAGGAGAGAATCATCAAATATAGACTGTCTCTCAGAACCTCTAGCAGGCAACCAATCCTGTCGGCCTCTTGAGTTCAGACTTCTAGCTTCCAGCTTCCAGTACTGTGAGAGAATAAATTTCTATTGTTTTAGGGGGAAAAAAAAAAAGAAAGAAAAAATCTGGGGCTAATGGTTGGTGTGAGGTTGGGATGGCCGTTGCCTTTGTGGAGGGGAGTGGCTGCGCGGGACCCAGGCGGCTCCAGGGCCGGTCACATGCTGGTGCTGGGTATGGGTGCTGGCTAGAGGAGTGTGTTCACCGCCTGAGTATTGATCTGTACCATTTCTTGATAACTTCATTATTTGCAGCTTTAAAACAGCTTTAAAAAAACCTTGTGTCCACCACTTCCTTCTCCCCGGATGCCCACGCCCGTCCCAACAAATCTCACCTGCCTTGCCATGCTCCCTCCGAGCCTCGTTCAGTCTCCTCTCTGTTTCTAAGAGCTGTTCCCGCAGCCTAGTTTCCACTTCAGCCACCTTCTCTTGCAGAGCTGGGGGAAGGTGCAGATGGGGTGTGTTGCGGGGAGCGTCGCTTCTCGGCTCCCCCCCACCAGCCCTCCACGGTACACCCATTGCCCCTGCTGCACACCTTGCCCATACATCTCCTGCTGCTGGGTCAGTTCCTGCCGGAGACTGGCAGCCTCCTCCGTGCTCTCCTGCTGGCCCTGGCGAGCGGCTTCCAGCTGCAGCCCCACACCAGCCAGGGACTCCTGGGTCCGCCGCAGCTCCTGCTCCAGCTGCTGGGCGACCTCGCTCAATTGCTGCCGCTCCGCTTCCCCTGTGAAAAGGTGGCGCTCACAGGCCTCTCGGTGCCCCAGGCGCCAGCTCTCCCCTCCTCTCCATCCCCAACACACCCAACTCTGGCCCCTGCTCCAGCTCAGTGACTCCAGGACCAGGCATACCCTGCTCGCGGGCCCAGCCCACCTCCTGCTGGATGATGTGGGCACTCAGCTGCAGTTCTGCATCCAGGCGGTTCCGTTCTTCCCGCAGCTGCTCCAACTCAAGGCTCACATCTGTGGCCGGCAGGGGTGGGGGACAGCTGGGGCGGGGAAGAGAAAGTCGGGAAATTACCCAGCCTGATCCCGAAGCCCCCATCCCTCTTCGGTCCTCACTGTTCGGGGTCCCAGCAAACAACACCTAACCCCCTCCCATCCACCTCCCAGCGCCCCAAACTTCACCTCTCCTGGCGCAGCCGAGCAAGGGCCAGTTTTCGAGCCATCAGGCCTGGGTGAGAAAAGGCAGAAAGCAACAGAGAGGAGTTCGAGGAGGAGAAAAGGGAAGGGGGGGAGTAGGGGGAAGGATGCCCAGACTGGTGACAAGTAGGCATTAGGATGGATGTGGGGGGCGAGAGCCGGAGGGGCGGGAGTACAGCGTGGCCGTCAGTCGCCCTACCCACCCCGAATGGTGTGGACCCTGCGGATGGCATAACTGACTCGGCTGCTGAGGCAGGGCAGCTGGGCTGTGGCGCGTTCCACTTCAGCCACGGTGCTCTGGAGCCAGGTCTGAAAGCTGGAGGAGGCACAAGGTCACTGACCCTTCAACCCCACCTCATTCCCTAAAGGACTTGATGTGACTTGTCGGGACAACTCCTTCTATCCTATATTGCTAAGTATGTGGAGAGCAGGGAAGAAAATCCTAGCAGGGAAGAGAGAAGCTGAAGCCAAGGGTTGGGGCCAGTCATGTCTGAGCTTTCTCAGCCGATGAAGAAGAAAACCTGAGAGCTTAAGCCCTTTAGTGTTTGTTAAAAATAATCCCGTTACTCATAACGACAGCACAGCTATGCTTGGTCCCAAAACCTAGGGTAAGCTTCTCATCTGGGTCCTAGCAATCAGTGTCTTTAATAAGAGCAGTAAAAACAACAACAAACTTCAAGGAGTCACACCTGATTTGGACCCAGAGCCCATAACACAGCAGAGTTCAGTACAAACAATTCTGCGGGGGCTAAAACGAGTGCCATAAAGCTGGCTCATCTCTAGCCGATTTGGACTTTTCTGCCTGCAGGCCCCTGGACATGTCTCCTGGCTCTGGAAGTCTCCTGGTGCTGTATGCCACGTTTGGGTGTATGAACTTAGGTACATTTTCCTCAAGAACAAAGGGCATAGCTTCCATCAGTTTTCTAAGGAGCCCTTACCCCAAGAAGGCATTACATGGCAGTGTATCTTTTCAAGCAACCTGCAAAGTTTATTTCTCATAACCTATTTTTTGATCACTAATATGCATTAGAGATCAAAGCTATCCTAACAATTTCCCGATGACAGTGAAGGCCAGATCCATGTGCTTTATCAGCTGGCTGTGCCCAAAGCGGGACCAGCATGGCTCGTCAAAGCGGAGAAGCTTACGCAGGCCCTGGGAGGAGGGCCAAGGCAGCATCCCGGGGCAAGGACGGAACTCTCCGGGAGAGTCCAAGTCTGTATCAACTGAAAAACAAGCAGACGACAAAGGCTGACAGCACAGCACAGACCCTTTATCTAAAAATTGTCTGAGCAGGTGTTTCCAACACCTCCTGTGGCTCTTACAAACCCATTTTCTGATAAAACCTCCAGGCCATCTAGACACACACAAACCTGACAACAATCTGAGTGTGGGTTGTTTCAAGCCTCGTGGACTGTGGCCATCAATCATTAGCAAGAACCATTTCAGTGATGTCCTAGTGCCAAAGTAAAACCCTGTGCACAGTGTACCTTCCCGTTCTCCTGGAAACAGGGGGCATGCACAATGAGTAGAATCTGGGTGGTTCATTATAGCTAGTCTAATTCTGTGCAAAGTGGAAATTTTTCATAATTTTTTAAGTGAAATTAGTCCTCAAGGTACTAGCCCAATAGAAAGTGATGGTGGAGGGGCGCCTGGGTGGCTCAGTTGGTTAAGTGTCTGCCTTCAGCTCAGGTCATGATCTGAGGGTCCTGGGATCGAGCCCCGCATCAGGCTCCCCGCTCAGTGGCAGTCTGCTTCTCCCTCACCCTCTCCCTCTGCTCCTCCCCCCACTTGTACTTGCACTCTCCCTCTCTCTCTCAAATAAATAAAATCTTAAAAAAAAAAAAAGTGATGGTGGGCAAGGACCTATCCGACACCACAATTTTGCTACACCGATAATTCTTCCGTGATCCGTCCAGAACAGCGTCACGGTAACAGTAAACATTTAGAGTCAGATGACACGCCAGGCACTGTGCTGGAGGTCTACGAGGACCACGTCAGTATCCCCAAGTCCAAAGCTGAGGAGGGCTGTTACCAGCACAAAGAAGTGTGTGTTCCTCCTCAGAGGTCTTTCTAAAGGTTATAAAACAGGCGTTGAGAAGGAAACACCCCGGAAGTGGGTATGAGAGACACAGGCTGGCAGACGATTAAGAAGGAAACCGGCATACATTTTAGATAGACCATCTAGTAAACCATAGGTGCACAGCTTTAGAATATAGGTTAAATTTGGTTGCAACGAAACAGTACCTGCAATATTTTAAAGAAAGAAAGATGGGAGTAGCCACACTCTCCATCCTCGAGCAACTCTGAAGGTGGCGATCCTCCCAGGTGAACCAAACTATAGGAGGAAGCGTGGCCTCACCTCCGACCAAACACGCATGCGAGGCCTAACAAGCAACCCTCGTGTGAACATGGAGCGGGCTGCCCCAGGGAAAGACAAGCACAGGGACTCTTATAGGGCCAGACACCTCTCACCCTGCACCCTCCAACGGCCAGCTTCCCAGCCCCTCTTGCCTGGGCTCTTAAACTCCATGGTGCCCAGGAAGCCGGGGAAGCAGAAATGCTACTGCACGCCCCTCCATCCCAGATACCTGCTCACAGAGCCGGCCACCAGCTTCAGCTGCTCCTCAGCCATGGCCGTGTGCTGCTGCTTCCGGCGCTGGACCTCCTGAGCCCGGCTCAGCTCCAGCTGCAGGGCCTGGGAGGGATGCAGTGAGGAGAGGGGTCCCCTCGCCAGTGTTTTGGGGGGAGTGGCGGGAGGGATCCCTGACCCGCCCCCTTAGCCTCTGCCTGGCTCAGCCACAGACCTTGGCACCCATCCGCTCCACCTCCACCTCCGCGGCTTTGTCCTGTAGGGAGCGCTGCAGGATGGCCTGCTCCTGGCTCTGGGCCACAGCTCTTTCCTGGAGCTCTGCCACCTGGAGGGCAGCGGGGGGGGGAGGACAGGACAGGGCACAGCTAGAGCGGAAAGCTGCAGGGGGGCACTGGGGATGGAGGTGCTGGTGCCAAAGTCTCTGAAAGAACATCATGCAGGGAGACAAGCTTGGGTTCCTGAGAATGGGGTCTGAGTCCAGGTTTCCTTCCGGAAGCATGTTCCATGTGCCCACACCTTGAAGAAGCTCGCTGTGACATACCCACAAAGACTGACCGCCTCTGCCCATGCCACCCATGCTTGGCCACTGTCACCTCCTCAGAGAAGCCGTTCCTGAGCATCCTGCCTAAAGCCGGCCCACCCCATGGTCTCTTTCTGTCACACTTTTACACTTTTCTTGAAAACACACATAATTACTTGACATCATCTAAGTGCTTGCTCCAGAATGTAAGCTCCATAACAGCAGTGCTCGCCTCTGTCCCGGGCTGTGTTCCCAGCACATGGTAACCACTCAATAAATCTTTGTTGGATAAGTACCACCCCTACGTAAGGAGCCAGGAGCCGGGGGGAGAATTCGGGGAGAAAGAGAGTCAAGTGACCTGTCCCTTCAGCTGCTCCACGCAGCCTCTGTGCTCCAGCTCCTGGGCCTTTAGCTGCACCAGGAGGGCAAACACCTTCTCCCGCCAGCGCTTCAGCAGGGACTGGCACTTCCTGGTGAACTCGGGCTCCAGGGCATCTGAAGGCTGAACCTGCGGGGTGGAGGAGGGGTGGCAGTGTGGGCTCCTGGGGCAGCAGAGCAAGGAGGCGTGTTTTGGGCCTTTTTTTCTGTCCTGCCCAAGCAAGAAGAGGTGTTCACCGACAAGAAGATCCCAGCAGGTTCTGGCAGCATGCCGACCGCTGGTACCCACAGGAGCCCCTGGGGGCGAGGGGCCTACCTTCCTGGTCAGCTCCTCCTCCTGGATGGTGAGGATGTGCGTGAGGCTCTGCACACGCACCTGCAGCAGCTCCGCTGTGGTGCGCAGGCCGTCCCGGTCCTCCTGCAAGTGCTGCGGGTGCGAGAGGAAGGGACAGCAGTGGCCTCCGTGGGACCTTCACGCAGGCCCACAAGCGGCCTCCGGACGCTGCCCCTTGTCAGCACTGCCTTCTCTCCTGGCCACCCCTCTCCCAGGATCTGATCCCTGAGCCCCCCCCACCCCACCTCCAGCCCCCACCCAGATGCACCCTATACTCTCTCACTTGCATGGTTTCTAGAAGCTCCTGTCGCTCCGATTCCCAGGTCTGTCTGTGGACCTCAGGAGGGACTTGCTCCCCCACATATCTCCTTAAATTCTCAACCAAGGTCACCTGTGCCTCTAAGTCTTCTTGGGTCTTGCTAGGGTTGGGGTGGGAACAGGGCAGCCATCATGAGGCACCTGGGAGACCCGCCGCACCCACCACCCGCCAGGTCCCCCTTTAGCTGCCCACCCCCACCTCACCTCAGCTGCTTCTGTAGCACCTCAGCCTCCGTCTGGGCCGCAGCCAGCTCCTTGGCTTCCCCGGCCCTCCTGGTTTCCAGACTATTCAGAGACTTCTCCAGGCCCTCAGCTTTGTTGGTCAAACTGGAAAGAGCCTCCTGGTGAGCCTGGGTCAAGGAGGAGAGCTGTGGAGAGGAGAGAGGGCACAGCACGGGCCAGCTCGCTCCCACATCTGGACTTTCCAAATCTGCTCCTGCTCGGGCCTTGTCCCTGCACTCCCATCGTCTGTAGCCTTAGACAACCACCCAGCAAATGGCCCAACTGCACATGGCAAAATGGAGACCGACCTCAGTGCCTCACCGCCCTCCATCCTCCTGCCAGTCCCTCAGCAGTTCCTGCCGGGTCTCCCCACTAAAGAGCTCTTCACTTCTGTCTCCACCGCCACCGGCCCTTACAAGCCACCCTCATCTCTGCACGACAGCAACAAACTCCTGACCAGTCTTTGAAAGCCTTCAAGGCAGCGGGGCGCATGGGGGGCTCAGTCGGTTAAGCGTCTGACTTTGGCTCAGGTCACGATCTTGGGGCCTGAGACAGGCCCCGGGCGCAGCGGGGAGTCTGCCTGTCCCTCTCCCTCTGCCCCTCCTCCCATTTATGCGTTCTCTCTCTCTAATAAATAGAAGAAAAAGTTTAAATAAATAAATAAACCCTTCAGTGGCTTATCACGGCACTCACAGCAAAGCCCAGCTTCTGCTCTCTGCCTGTAAAGTCAGACATGCCTTGGCCTCTGCCGCTTCTGAGTTCAGCTCCTACCACTTGGCTTCTCCCAACTCCTCAGACCTCGGGCGACGTCACCTCCTCAGAAGGCCTCACTGGGCCCCTACCACCTGCTCCATCCTACCACCTGTTCCAAGTCCTTTCAGCTCTTATCGTCATCGGGAATGATCTTCTCCACAGCTTAGTGTCTGCCACACTCTGTTCCAAAGGAAGCTCTAGGAACCTTGTCCTTTTCTCACTGTGGCTCCAACAGTGGTGAGGATGTGGGAGACACGGCAGGAGTGGAGGGACGGCTGGCCGAAGAAGGAGAGAGGCTGCCCTCTAGCCCTAGCTTCATACCCTGAAGTGGTCATTTTAGAATGAAATCACAACACTGGTCTATCTATCCATCTATCTATCTATCATCTATCCATCTATCTATCCATCCATCCATCTATCTAAAGTAAGCTCTACACCCAACATGGGGCTTAAACTCACCGACTGAGCCAGCCAGGCACTCCACAAAACTGGCCTTTTTAGACATAAAATACAAATCTGATCATGTCATTTCCCTATTTAATACTTTTCAACAGCTGCTCATTGCTCTCAAGGTGAAGTACAAAGTTCTGAACAGGTCTCGAGGCCTCCCCATGCACACACCATCCAGGGCCCCTCTCATCTCCTCACTCCCCACATGCTGCCAAGTGTCGCCAGGTCCCATCACCTCCCCACATGCCAGCTCACCAGCCAAGTCCTATTCAGCTCAAATGACAATTTCTTATCATGAAGCATCTTTCATAAATCTAAAGGCCATTTATATTTTTCTTTGAACTATCTCCTGTGTCCATTTTCTGCCTAGATTGCTATCCTTCCCTTATCAACTTCTAGGCACACTGTATATGTTAGGGACATCAGCCTTTTCCTGTGATATGAACTGTAAATATTTTTTATCATCTGTTCTTTAATTTTACTTTTATTTTGTCATTTCTAAATTTAGTATTATAAAGCCAGTGTATCAATCTTTCCTTTAACGACTCCGGATTTTGATTCATAGGCAGAAAAGCCTTCACCAATCTGAGGTTATAAAGGAATTCACCCAGGGGCACCTGGCTGGCTCGGTCAGTAGAGCATGCAACTTCTGATCATCAGGGTCATGAGTTCAAGCCCCATGTGGGGTGTGGAGATTACTTAAAAAAATAAAATCTTAGGGGCGCCTGGGTGGCTCAGTCATTAAGCGTCTGCCTTCGGCTCAGGTCATGGTCCCAGGGTCCGGGGATCAAGCCCCACATAGGGCTCCCTGCTCGGCGGGAAGCCTGCTTCTCCCTCTCCCACTCCCCCTGCTTGTGTTCCCTCTCTCACTGTGTCTCTGTCAAATAAACAAAATCTTAAAAAAAAAAAAAAGGAATTCACCCATGTTTTCTTCCAATATCTTTATGGTTTCATTTCTTAACATGTCAACTGACTAAGGTGGTGGTATTCCCTAACCCTCCTGTCCATATTAGGGCTCCCTGTCCTTCTCCTGCATGGCATTTCTCCCAATTGCAATTAATTAATTAGGATTAAACTAGGTGTTGAATGTGCATGCCCCACACTAGGCTGTCAGCTCCACCCACAAGGACTCAGGCTGATTTGCCCACCCCAGGGTCCTGGTTCCTATCTCAGAGATGGTAAAGAGTAAGCACTGATAGGGGCGCCTGGGTGGCTCAGTCGTTAAGCGTCTGCCTTCGGCTCAGGTCATGATCCCAGGGTCCTGGGATCGAGTCCCACATCGGGCTCCCTGCCCGGCGGGAAGCCTGTTTCTCTCTCTCCCACTCCCCCTGCTTGTGTTCCTGCTCTCGCTATCTCTGTCTCTGTCAAATAAATAAATAAAATCTTTAAAAAAAAAAAAGAAAAAAAGAGTAAGCACTGATAAATGCTTCCTGAATGAGTCATCTCCCTTCCCCAGTCCACCCTCTCCCATCCTCCTCACCACCCCGACAATGCTCCCACATGAAGTGAGTACCCAGAGTGAAGTAGGAAGACAAAATACTTCCTACTGGAAGGGGAAGGAGGACTTCAAGTGGTGGGAGGTCACCTGAGTCCTGGGAGAAAAAGTACGACCTTTATTCAAAGACCAAAACACCCAAATCCATCTTTCCAGGTCCTCTGATCTCTCGCCTTCACCAAACATCTCATCACTCCACTGCTCACGGGGCCTTTTCTGTGGAACCTGCTCTTTGCTGGGAAGCTTCTTCCCAGTTCATCCACTGTGAAGCTAAGCCCTTCTCACCCCCACATTCACCTGCTCCTGGTGCAGCCTCTTAACCTCCTCCAATTCCCGCTGGCTCCCCTCTTCCAGGTTCTTTCGGACAACCTCGGCCCCAGCCAAGGCAGCACGCAGGCCCTCAGCCTCAGCTCGGCCGGCCTTCTCCGCCCGTGCCAGAGCCTCCAGCTCCATGGCCTGGGCCTCCAGCCTCATCTTCTGCTGCAGCGAGGTCTCCCGCAGGACTCGGACCTCCTCCTCAAGCCGCCGCAGCTCTTGCAGCTGCCGAGAGATCAGCTCAGCCTGCTGGCTCAGGGCATGTGACCCCTCTAGCTCCACAGACCTTCAAAGACAGGTTAGCACAGGTGAGACCTGTCTCTGGTGCTGGGAGGGTGGCGGAGGGCACAAAGGGACACAGGAGAAGGAGAGGAGGATCCCTCTGCTATTGTGTGTGGAGATGGTGAGGATGAAGTTGGGCCATGGGGGTCTCTGCATCTGTATCACCGCTGTCATGTATCATGGCCCTACTAAGCCTATTAGGTCCACTATCTGGGCTCACAGGACTTAACGGCTAGCTGAGATCATGGAACACGATCTCTGCTGAGCTACATACAGGCAGATGCATTAAACATCAAATGTGCACATCATTAGGCCACACATTCTAAAATGGAGGGGTTGGAAGACACCCAGAGACTTCTGAATTCTGATTTAAGGGCAAGGAAAAGTTGCGAGGCAGTTTCAGAGAAAGAGAGGTCATGGCTTCCAGTATCAATACAGTGAGACCAGATGCTAGTTAAAAGCATTTATTGAGTGTTAGATATCCTGTATGAGGAGTTGACAGCACATCAATAAATTACATAGTCTACTGGTGTCTTGTAAAGTTTAAACCAGCTTATGATAACATGGCTCTTGACATAACTCCCTCACTGAGGCCCAGAACCACTCCTTTTTTCTTTTAAAATGGTGGGGATCTACAGCCTAGAGCTATTAGTTGACTGGCCCAAGGACCCTAGTTGGTAGCCAAACTAGCATCAGAGTCTTTGTCTCCTGACACCCACTCCAGGGCTCCCCTTTTTGTCATCATGCTCCTTCCTCTTGGACAGGGTTCAAGGTAGACCCATGTGCAATCCCACTCCAGAGCAAAATGGCAGAATGACATTCCAGTACATTTGGGAAAAGACACACAATGAAACACCAAGAATAAGAATCAGAACTTTTACAGACAAAACATCAACAAATAGCATGGCCAGCTCTAATGGCAAGCACTCCATCAGAATGAATCCAACACTACCACAGTACAGTCTATACTCCTAGTTTGCACTTCATTATCTTGCCTTCTATTATGCTTATTACTGTCAGCTGTTGGTCAATCTACCTCTTCCCTTAGGATTTTTAATTCACTGATATCAGGATCTCATTCATTTTTGTTACCCCCATTCCTAGCATCTAGCCCACTGCCTTATTACTTATACATTATAAGTTCCAGTAACTGCTTATGCAAAAATGCACAAATTAGGGAACTAAAGGCTGAAACGGGGTAATGAATCTATTTCAGTGAAGAAGGGTCACTGGTAAGCAAGCCTGAGAAAAGAGCAACAATGAATCCCTACCTGCCTCTCCGCCCTGGCTCCTGCCCATTGCCAGAAACATCCTGTTCCCACATGACCACTTGAGGTCTCTGGTTGTCTGGCCGCCTCTCTGAGACATCTTGATGGGTTGAGGGTTGGACCAGGGGCATGTCTGAAACCCAGGTGGGAGCCATTCTTGGTACAGTTGGAAGGGGACGAGCTTGGAAGTGGGATGGGGGAATCAGCCCAGTGGAACCTGAGGAATCACAAGGACAAAGATGGTCAGTTTCCTAAGGAGAGACAATCACCAGTCCCCTTGCGTGGTCCCACTGACCTGAAGGTCGAAACATCTCCACATTATTTGAAGTCTCTAGATTCTGTGTCCAGCCATCTGTGTTTCCCTGGACAATAGGAGAAACAAGGACACCCCGGTTCAATTTTCAGGCCACCTTCCAAAGAGAAAGCCCCTACAATAATAAAGTCATAATCCTTTAGTAACTTCCCAAGAGAAGGAGGAAATACCCAAAGATCTCTTGCTTGACCCAACCTGGTTCCTGATAGAAGAACTATGGCAATAGCCATGAGATGGAGGGAATTCACTGAGACAGGCTGAGAGGGAGCTCTTGGCCTTTACTCATACTTTTAGAATTCCGGGCAGAGCCTTTACCCTCCTGCTTAAGTTTCTACGGTCTCTGCGGTTCCTTGTCGGAGGTGAGAAAGGAGGTGTGCGGCGCAGGGGCTGTGCACCCAGTCTCCAGAGTTCTCTCCATGGCTCAGCAAGGCCTTCCGGAAGCCCATCCAGACACCACCAAGCCATGACTCCTGGCTCCTTCCCTATTAAAGCACTGGCCCAAGGCCTGGCCCCAGATGAATGTGGCCACATAAAGGGCAGGACACCTCCACAGGTCCCCTGGGAATCCAGGCAGCCTAGACCCGTTGGCAGAAAAGCCAGCTTCCTCACATCTCATCCAAACCCTTCCAGCAACTTTCCTCAGTTTCTCTCTACTATGCCCTCAGCTGCCATTCCTGTCCCCTCCCCTCCTCTCTCCAGAGTCCTAGAGCACAAGAGAGGTCTCTTCAAGGTCTCCCTACCCTCCCACCAGAATTCACCTATTTCCCCCCGCTATCTGGGATTCCTATCAACCCTCCCTCACAAGCTCATCCGCTTTTTTCCTGAAGGAATTATTCTGGTCCCTCACTCCCCCCTCATCTCCCAACTGCCTGCTCCAGCTTCGCTGCACTCTAGCAGGCTCTCACTTCTCTTTCCACCCCACCTCCTCTCCCCCAGAAACCCGAGTCTTCACCCTGCTGGACCCCGGGCTCTAAGGCTGTTCGGACCACCTCATCTGTTCCTTTACCTGGTCCCTGTACCCCTCTCCCCCTATGGACCCCGGAACCCACCCCCGTACCCCCTCTCGGCCCCTTCCCGCCCCCAACCGACTCTTCCCGAACGCCCCTTACCCAGCGCGAGAACGCCCTCTGCCCTCTAGCCACAACCCCTACACCTCGCTCCTAGGCGCGGCCTCCGCCCCTGACCGCGCCTGCGCAAAGCGGGCAGCTTGGCAGGCCGCTCTAAAATCGTTTCATCCGGGGAGGAGGGCAAAGAGGTGCACGCAGGCGCAGTAGTGTCTAAAGCCGGGCCCAATTGCGGCGTTGAGGGACGTCTCCGCGCCCTGGCGGCTCCTCCCAACTCCGGGAACCCGGGAAAACTTGTGAACTAATCAGAAAAAGCGGAAGGCGGGAGGTCGGAGACACTCCCAGAGCGCCGCCCAATAGAGCGGAGGGGGATAAATGAGCTGGCCAATCAGGAGTGGCACGGAGGGCGGGCTCGCTCTGCGCGGAGTTCGGACCCGGGAATTCCGAAGGCGGGGCGGGCGCTGCCCGCGCGCGGAGACCGCGCCCCTCTCGATCCCGGCTTCTTCGCTGTCAAACAGCCGCGGTAGCGCCAGCTCGGGCCCGAGCCGGAGGGGTCCGGGGGCCACCGCACACTCTAGCACTGCCTGGAGAGGAGACTACTTGGAGACTGCACCGCGGTAGATCGGAAACGGGGCTCGCAGGGGAGGGAAAAGGCTGGGTTTGCCTTGCATGATCTCGGGGAGCTCTTTCCCCCGTTTTTGTCCCACCCGGAGAAGCTGGGAAGTCAGGGTTTAGATCTGCTTTGTCGGAGAACGTAGGGACCATTTTCACTGCCTTTGGGGGGATGACAGTGGATTCCCTTCCCACTGGGGTTAAAGGTAACTAGTTATGAGTGAGGGATTGGCCCGAAGGGCGAGGCGTGAGCGAGCAGGAGGGTTACTCTATTTGGATAAGCGAGTCTGACAGGAAGCTTTTCTCCAAATTACACTGAGGTGACAAGTTAGTATTGTACAGAAGCAGGAATCCCTCTACACACATCTAGTTTGCATTTCCCTGGAAGCTGCCTAATATATTGTTGCCTTGCACAGATTGAGTCTCCCTGAATACTTTGTGGCCTGAGGATCCGGTTCAACTAAAGTGCCATAGGACGTGTTCGATTTTGCACTTCACTGGGACCTTCCCTGAATTTTTCCGTTGCAAAGCTGCTTGACAGTTTTGTTTGCAGCGCATGCCTAGGCTCCTTGCACTCTGAATTTGCACTACTCAGGCCTAGGTTCTCATCTGAGCTTTGCCACTGAACCCTGGTGAAAACTCAGGCCTGTGCTCAAAGTTGAAATTGCACAAAGCACAGCTCAAATTTGCATCAGACAGAAAGTGAACTCAGGCCAGCGTGCATGGCTCAGGTGTGGGAAAGGTGATGGACTCCTGAAGTGGAAGAGGTGGTGCAGAGGGGGCACCACCCATGCTGCCCTGCTTCCAGCTGCTGCGCATAGGGGGAGGCAGGGGTGGTGATCTCTACACCTTCCACCCCCCTAGCGGGGCTGGCTGCACCTACCGCTTGGGCCGTAGGGCCGACCTATGTGATGTGGCTCTGCAGCCCCAGCGGGAGCCTGGCCTCATCTCTGGAGTCCATGCAGAGCTGCACGCTGAGCGCCGGGGTGATGACTGGAGGGTCAGCCTGGAGGACCATAGCAGCCAAGGTGAGCAGTGAGCAAGGAGGCCTTGCGCCTGGGCAGTTGCAGTTCTGGGCTGGAATGAATTAAGGGGCTCCACAGGGACCCTGCCTGCCTCCCAAACTCCCTGTCAGGTTGGATGGACGGTTGTAGTCCAGACCTGCATCTTCCCACTAAAGGTGTGCAGTGTCAGAAGCTCTCTGTGGGGCTGACCCCTGATGGTCCCTGCCTAGCTGGAACCATCTAAACAGGGGCTGGGAGGTAGATCCAGGGCCTGGGCCATCATCAGGGAAGCATCACAGTGGGGATATTCTGGAGCCATTGGGGGCCAAGCTCAGATGACTCAGTTTCCAAATTTGCTGATGCACCTTGTTCTTGTCTGAAGGCAGTTATGATATGTTGGATTATGGGTGGCTTTTTTTTTTAATTTGAGAAAGAGAGTGAGTGAGAGAGAGAAGGAGCAAGGGGAGGAGAAGGGAGAGGGAGAAGCAGACTCCCCGCTGAGCAGGAAGCCTGATGTGGGCTGGATCCCAGAACTCTGGGATCATGACCTAAGCCCAAGGCAGATGCTTAACCGACTGAGCCACCGAGGTGCCCCTTGGATTATGTTTTAATGATCAGGGCATATGTCTTACTCCCTGACTTGCAGGCATTTGCAGTCAACCTCAGAAGGCCTGGGTTTGCCACTGTCCCCAGGTGAAACTTCAGGCCTGTCCCTTCACCTCTCTGGGTCTCAATTTCCTCATAGGTAAAATGTAAGGCTTTGTAAAGTTTGTTTTGGGAACGTTGTGGAGATTAGATAATTATAGTAGCCAACATTCGTTTAGTGCTTACTGAATGAGCCAGGTACTGTTTTAAGTGCATTGAAGGTAGGTGAGCACTAATATCATTCCCATTTTATAGACTAGGCAAATGAGGCACAAGGTTAACTTGTCCAGGTAACATAGCTGGTAAGGGTGGAGCCAAGATCTCAACCCAGATAGTCTAAGGTATGCCAATAACTGTTTCTGCACTGGAGCTGAGTGTGTCTGAGAATGGGACCTCAGCAGTGAGGGAAGGAGTCCATTCCTCCGTGTGCCCTGTGGGAGGGCATAAAAATTAAACTTGTTCCCAAATCACAAGGAGCTTAATATCTGATATCACCTGCTCAGGGACTTCGGAGTGAGAATTTGATGACAGGTGTCATGTTCTCATGTTCCCTAGAAAATCAAAGGAGGCCAGATTTCTTCACTCCTGACTGGTCATTTCTGTTTTTGTCATTCTCTGTATCTGTCTGGTGCCCTGCCATCAACAGGGACTCTGGTCAATAATGTCCGACTCCCAAGGGGTCACAGGCTGGAGTTGAGTGATGGGGACCTTGTGACTTTTGGCCCTGAAGGGCCCCCAGGAACCAGCCCTTCGGAGTTCTACTTCATGTTTCAGCAAGTCCGAGTCAAACCTCAAGATTTTGCGGCCATTACCATCCCGAGGTCTAGTGGTGAAGAGGGAACCAGGGCTGGCTTCCAGCCTATGCTGCCCCCCCAGGGGGCCCCACAGCGCCCCCTCAGCACCCTTTCCCCTGCCCCGAAAGCCACATTGATCCTCAATTCCATCGGTAGTCTCAGCAAGCTCAGACCTCTGCCCCTCACCTTCTCCAGGAGTGGGGGTGAGCCACAGAGCCTGCCTGTTCCCACTCCTCCTGGGGAGGTGGGGACCACCCCTTCTGCCCCACCCCCAAGAAATCGGAGGAAATCGGCTCACCGAGTGTTGGCAGAGCTGGATGATGAGGGCGAGACTCCTGAGGGCCCCCCACCAGTCTTTATGGAGCCCAGGAAGAAACTCCGTGTAGAGACAACCCCACGGACACCTGGTGGGTAAGTGGAGAGATCTTTCTCAATTTTTAACTCCTTTTTGATTCCTTTTTAGAGCCCCAGGCTGGGAGGTGGCCCTCTGCTCTGGGGATAGGAATGGGAATGGGACTGGGAAGTGGACAGAGCTGGAACAGATGTTGGATTGGCAAAACCTGGGTTAGTTCTACTTTTGTGTTTCACCACTAGTCTAGTGAGTCTATCGAGGTTCACTCTAAGATTATCCAGGGCAAAGTTCTAGGCTTCTTCAGGTTTCCAGTGACCTGGTTTTTGTGTCACTTTCTTCAGAAATCGACGTGGACGTCCTCGGAAGCACCCAGTGAGCACTCCCAGGGCTCCCCCTGCAGTTGGGGGTGGGGAGCCCTGTGCAGCCCCTTGTTGCTACCTACCCGAAGAAGAAACAGTTGCCTGGGTTCAGTGTGATGGTTGTGACGTCTGGTTCCATGTGGCCTGTGTTGGCTATAGTATCCAGGATGCCAGGGAGGCTGACTTCCGGTGCCCAGGGTGTCGTGTAGGCATCCAGACCTAAGGCCCACCACCAGGGCACCAGAAGACAGAGAGCTGGCATCTCCAGGCCACAGGTGGACACGGTGGGGCACCAATGGACCTCCTAAGAAATGCCCCCTTCTTCCCTTGCCTCCCCAGGGTGGGGAATGACTATAGGGGAAGTGTCCACTGCTATGGATATTGACTCAAGGCCTGAAGCAGGCCCTCATGGCCAAGGTGACAGAAGAGATGGTTTCCTGCCAAAGATACTGCGGCCTCCGGGAAGTTGCCAGCAAGCTGGAAATTCCGTTACAAGCTGTAGTTCCTTGTCATAGGCACTAGAATGTCTGTGGTCAGAGCACCCATCAATTGCAGAGGCCGTGCCTGGGCGGACAGAAGCCTCAGTCTAGGAACAAACAAGTGCTTAATGATCTTGGATGGCATCACTAAGGCATTCTGGGAAAACCTAAGGCACGGCCTCAAAACTTTTACATTGTGGCTAAACCACTGCCACTGGCCGTGATCATGACCTGGTTTTTTAGAGCTTTGCTTCTATTTCCAAATAAAGAACAAGCAGCTTCACTCACTCCTAGATATTTATTCTTTTTCCAGGCCTGGTACTCCTTGCTTTCCTGTTCTTGAGAATGGTTATGGTCTGGAAAGCTTAATTGACTCTTAGGGGAAGAGACGAGCAAAGCACAGAGGAGTATGAACCTGCTCACTTGACACAGAATGGGCTGGAGGTGGGAGACTGGAGAAAAAGTAATTCAGGTTCCTAGTTTAAAGGAAAAACAGATCCACGGCCATTAAAATAAAGTAGATGGAGTTTGGCAGAGGATGCCAGAGGATACCTACCCGAAGAAGAAACAGTTGGATGGCAGATGGATCTGGCAGAACCTTTGGAAAAGGTACTACCAGGGGAAAAGAGAAAACCTGGTACACCAGCTAGAGCAGGTGCTCACCGGTCTAGTGTGGACCAGCCTTGTACAGTACCGGATTCTCTTCTGTGAGCCTTACACCAAGCCAACAGTGTCAAAACGGTATTTCTGGAGCTCTTATGAGGAAAGCCTTATCCTGACCTACTGCAATCTTTAGGTCCATTGCCTTCTATCCCTACTTGACTTACCGACCCAAGTGCCCTCCCCATCAAGGACAAGGGCCCCGATTAAGTAATAGCAGAACCAGGACAAAAACATGGGTGTTTGTTGAGTCACTCATGGACAAGGTAGGCCAAACCCTTAAGTGGAAACCAAATGGACTTTGGTATCAACAAAGCACGAGATGGAGTTTCTAAGTTGGGACAATATGCAGAAGCAAAGCATCTAAAGATGATTCCTTAGTATAAAGCCATTAAGGACACTTCCAGAGTTGAGCGGGGAAAGCAAAAAGTCCGCTCCTAATAGGGAATGGGCTATAAAAATCAGGCATTCCAGGGGCGCCTGGGTGGCTCACTCAGTTGAGTGACTCTTGATTTCAGCTCAGGTTGTGATCTCAGGGTCCTGGGAGGGAGCCATGCCTGGAGTCTGCTGCTCTTTCTCTGCCCACCCCGCTCCTATTCTCTCTCTTAAATAAAATCTTTAAAAAATAAAAAATAAGGCATTCCACTTAAATTTCCCCAGGATTCTAAGTCATAGGCTCCGAGGAACTAGCTCACACCTATCGGGGTCTTCTACAAATCAGTGGGTTCCAATACCGGCTCTCCCTCTGACATCATATGACTGAGCAGTTTAAATGGCACCTTGGTTTCAGGGTCACTGGGTTCTAAGAGCTGTTAATATCTAACTATTGGGTATCCCCATCCCCTCTTTAGTAACCAAAGGAGGACAAACCAAAGACAAAAGTTATCTACCTACTGTGTCCCAGGCTTCTTTATTTAAGAAAGTGATGTGGGGATTAAAAACAAGAGCATCCTTGAACTTCACCTTCCCTCCAACCAGTCCCCCCAAACTCCCTGCCCCCACACCCTTTGTGTTCCCAAATCCTTTCTTAGTGAATGAAGAACTTAATCCCAAAGCCCTGGCACAAACACCAGGTTCTCTTTCCCTCGCTCTCCCCCTTCCTCGGGCCCCCACTCCTGGGAAGGCCCGGCATCTCAGTTTGAATGCATGGGAGAGCCCAGAGTGGTGACAGACACAGAGGGAAAGCCTTCACCCTCAGGGAAAGGGACTGAGGAGTACAGCGTGGTGAAGTGAGGGCCCCCATAGCCTGGGGTACCAAAATGGGGCCCTGGTGCCAGAGGAAAGGACACTGGTGCCCCTGAGAAAGGGGCCCCAGCAGCCTCAAAATCCTCTCGTTGTGAATAGTCACTGCTTGATCGTTTGCCCTTCTGCCGACGATTGCAGAACCACACTCGGACCACCTGGGATGGAAGACACAACGTAGAGTGACACTCGATCCTAAGCTCCGGGAAGCAGGGCTGGCTTTGCTTAGTCATTTGGCCCAAAGCCGACAGATCTAGAGCGGTTGGAGGGCAAGAGGCAGAGCCAGCGAAAGGGCGGTGGTGACCGGGAAGGAGGGGGGCACACAGGGACGGGGCACTCACGTCCTTCTCAAGGCCGAGCTGCTGGGCAATGTGGCTGATCTGCTGCAGGGTAGGCTTCGGGCACTGCAGGAACATGTTCTCCAGGTTGCCCCTCACGCGGTTCTCGATACTCGTTCGCTTTCTCTTTCGGGCCTGCACGAGGGTCTCTGCTTTGCATATCTGGCGAGGCAGGGAGGGAGGGAGTGGCAAGGGAGGAAAATGGAATGGCAGGCTTTGAACGTGCTGAGCACCACCAGGGTAGTGACTCAAGAGCAAATTGCTAAGGGGGCACTGCCCGGAGGGGTCGCCAGCACCAGATGGTGTGAGAAGGAATCCTGGAAGGGTGGGTCTAGACAGGCGGTTCTGGAGAATCCTGAGGAATTCTACTCCATCCCATTGAGGTAAGATTACGGCCCCCATGAAGGAGAGCAGCAAACCAGGGAAGGAAGCATCAACAACTGGGCTAAGACTCGGCAGATCCCTGAGCCTCCCTCCCCACCCTCACCTCCTGTAGATTTTCGTTGTTGTCAGCTTCCTCCACCCACTTCTGCAGCAGGGGCCGCAGCTTACACATGTTCTTGAAACTGAGCTGCAGAGCCTCAAAACGGCAGATGGTCGTTTGGCTGAACACCTTCCCTGCGGAGGCCAGGTGCAAGAGAAGCAAGGTGAGGCAGAAGGCAATACCTTCATGACCCCAAGACCCAGGGCCTCCTCATTGTTTCCTGCCTTCCCAAGATCCCACACCGGGATCCCACTTCCTCCCAGAGGGAACTCAAGGTCCAAGTATGTTTTCCCCCTCCCTCTCTACCCTCTTTCATATGGGGGGGGGGGTGAAGCCTGCCCCTGAAACACCCTTCCCTTGCTCCCCTGGTGGGAAGAAAAGCCCCAAGTCCAGGCATGTTCTTCCAGGGAAGATGTGGCCCCTGTGTTCTGTGGGACAGGACATGGTGAGGGAGACCCACCAAAGAGAACCCCCAGGGTGAGCCCCACATCGGCCTGAGTATATCCCAGGGTGATCCTCTTCTGCTTAAGGAGCTTGGCAAATTGTTCCAGGTCTTTCTGCAGAGCTTTGATGTCTTGGGACTGCAGTCAAAAAGGCAGAGGACATGTAAGAACACAAACGCATCAGCTGTCAACCCCCCTTCCCATCTGGGCCCCAAGGAATGGTCTGTGGGAGTATCTGCACCCAGACTGCCCACCAAATATGGAGTAATAACCTATCTACCAAAGTTGTTCACCCCAGAAAACACATCCAGCAGATGCAGTGCACCACGCATGCACAGACAGAAAGGCAGGCCCTGCCTCCACGAGAATGAACACCTGTCAGCTTATGAAGGGAGCTGCTGCCGCTTCGCTCATTAATACAAAAGATTTCTGACTCAAATATTATCCCAATTTGAGGCAGTTTTGAGACTAGAAAAGTAAACGGCACCATGTCTCTAATTCTCATTTCCATATACTCTGCCCCAGTTTGCTTCCAGGGGATGACATGGCATGTATACGCAAACACACTACAAAATACATGTCCAAAAAGTGAAGGGTATACAGTTCGTGCTCATTTTTAAAACTGGGTTATTCCTTATTTTTACTGTATCTTTTTGCAACATATAGGCATTCTCCTTGATTAATTCAACAGATGTATTGCCCTTTCTATAAGCCAGCGGCTGTGCAAACTGGACAGAAAGCCCTGGCTTCAGGGGGCTTCCATTCTAACAGGGAGAGACAATTATCCAGTACGTTACTATGTTAGAAGCACTATGGACAAAAGCGAAGCAGGGTGGAGGACTACAGAGTACAGCAGTGTAGGAGATGATGGGGATGGGGAGAGTTTTAAGTAAGATAGAGAAAGTGATGCTTGAGCAAAGGGAAAGAGCCAAGTGGAAAGGCCCCGCGGTGGGTGGAGCAGGGTGAAAGAGTGAGGAGGCAAGGGATGAGGTGAGGAGCTAAGTCAGGGGGCGCAGGGCAGATCTTGTGGATGCTGCAGTGCATGAGACGGGGAGCTGCTGGATGGATGTGTGGAGTAAAATGATCCGATTTTAAAATGTTCACTCCAGAGGCACCTGGGTGGCCCAGTCGTTAAGCGTCTGCCTTTGGCTCAGGTCATGATCCCAGGGTCCTGGGATCGAGCCCCGCAACGGGCTCCCGGCTCAGCAGGAAGCCTGCTTCTCCCTCTCCCACTCCCCCTGCTTGTGTTCCCTCTCTCACTGTGTCTCTGTCAAATAAATAAAATCTTTAAAAAAAAAAAAAATGTTCACTCCAGTTGACGTGTTTACAACAGACTAAGGAGGCAACTGCAGTGCGCCCACCCCACCCCCAACAGACGGGGCGGCTGGGACCAGGGCGGTAGTGATTGCTTCAGGGTGTATTTCCAAGACCAAGATAGCTGGGTTTCCAAAAGATGGGATGTAGAATGTGAAAGCAATGAGGATGACTGGTTGGGGCCTTGAGCGACTGGGTGATGGTCGGGGTGGAGCAGTTCATGAGCCATCCCAGCAGGAGACAGAAAATGTGGTAGTCCTGTCTACAAGGGTAGATGAGAGGAAGGGAGGAAGGAAAGGTAGACAGAACAGAGGGTGATGGACTTAGCCCTGGGGCACTCCCATGAGGGCGGGTGGCCAAAGGGACCAGAAGAGCAGCTAAACCTATGTGCAGTCCTGGAAGCTTTGAGGGAAGGATTCCAAGGATGGTCGATCACACCAAATTCAATAGGCCAACTTCGGCTCAGTCAAGGCTTCAGAGCGCTAAATGTCCTCTGCTCCCCATCATGGCTTGTCCAAATCCTACTTACGGGATCTGAAATAAGGTAACCCCGGCTCAGATCCTAACTTCATCATTTGGTAGTTAGGACCCGTGAAATAGGCTGGTAATACCTCCCTGGGAGATTTTGTGCCGGTTAATGAGATAATGATGTAGGCACTGAGCACACAGCCAGGCACTTAGGAAATGGACCACAATTGGCAGCCATTATCATTCAAGGCTCAAACAAAGTCTAGGGCCACTGGGTCGGCTGAAGCGCTCACACCTCCTTCTGTGAGGTCTAAGGGCTTAGTACTTGATCTCTAATTGCTTACACTTGTCTTTGGAGGACAGGAAGACACATCCTTAAGAGTCCTTTGGCAGGGCTGAACGCATAAGTCTTTCAGTGCCTCAGCAGACCCTATGTTTGGGGAATGGCCTGGAGAGGAGTTCTTCCACCACTTGGTTTTTGTCTTGTCCACAATTTACGGAATTAAGGCTGAAATCGGTTAAGTTCTCTACAAGTGGGGGCCAGGGTGTGCACTTTGCATAATGGTGACTCACTAGCCCCGAGGCAGAGGTCAAGGGAAGACAAGCCCTAAACTTGACGGGAGGTAAACCCAACCCCACATGTCCGCACACACAGCCCAAACAGGAGCTTCTATCAGAAATCAGTCCCACCCTAGACTTTCAGGAACAATAACCCTGGGATAAGCACTGTTTTTGCCCTCAGGCCACACTCAACCCTAAGGCCAAGATCCTGAACCTGGTGGTAAGGATCAAATTTTCAAGAAGGGCTAAGGGTGGGAGAAGGGGCTCAAACCCCAAGCTGGGTCTGGTGCTGGGCTGGTAATAAGTGAGTGATCGGACCCTGCTCAGGCCAGGCCTAAAAGTGGAAAGCAGCTACTTGACAAGGGCCAGGCGGGAAGAAGGCCAGTCTGGGGCAGCTTCCGACTCCCCCCAGGGCTGCCCCAGCCCTCACCTGCCCCTTCTCTCTGAATTCCGGCTTCTGGTTCCCACCTTGCCCGTGCTCTCAAGCCACACAGCCCTCTCTGCCCCGGGCGCCGCCCCAGCCTGCTCCCCTCTTGCGTTCCAGGCCTAGGCAGCTGTAGGCGACCACCTCCCCCTCCCGTGGCCGCCCCCTGCCCAGCCCGGCCACCTCCCCCGCCAGTCCCGTTTCAGCTCACTCGCCTCCTCGGGGTTTTGCTCCAGCTTCTCCTTGTCCGGCTTCACAGCCGCAGGTGGGGCAGCGCAGGGCTCGGGGGAGGCCCCCTCGGAGTTGCTCTCCACCCCGGCTCCCCGCTCGCCCTCCGGCTGAGAGGTCTCCAGGCCGCCTTGGGGCACCAGCCCCACTCCAACCTGAGGTCCACAGTAGGCCATCCCTCCGCAGAAGTCGTATGGCGGGGGGCACGGGGGAATCCCCCACACCTCCGCGCCCGGCCCAACCCCCGGCCCGATTCCCGACCCGCCGGGAGGGCCTGGGAAGCTCAGCCAGGTCCGAGGGTCAACCCAGCCGGGCTCCGGCCCTCCCGGCCCATCGCCTCCACCGCCCGGCGGGGGCGAGAAGGCCAAGTCGGAAGACAGGTGTCCCGCCATGGGGAACGGAGGCGCCCCAAGCCGGGGGCCTGGAAAAATGAGGGCTCTCCAAAGAACTGCTCAACACCTCTCTCCCTCCCCAATCCCACCCACTAGCCTTGACCTCTGGCCCCGCCCCCTGGATGGGTGGAGGAGAGGGCGGTCGGGGTGGGAGAAACTGAGGCGAAGGGTGTTTGCCTGATGGTGGCGGTGGTCCGTTGCGAGGGCGGAAAGCCGGGGACCTCCGCCTGGGTGCCTCTGCAGGCCCTGGACCCTTGATGCAAGCCCGCCATTCGGACCTTCACGTCCAACTCCCGACGGCTGCCCACCCTTCTCTGGGGCTCTGCACACCTTAGGACTGTCTGGGGCCGCTTGGACACCTCCTCCCCCGTGTTCAGGAGCCCAGGTGCTTGACCCCTTTCCAAAGACCCTGGGCCCATCTCCTGACTGGGGCCTCGCCATCCTCTCAGCCCCTGAAACATTTCTGAGTGTGCATGTCCCCGGACTGCATGTCCCACCCCTCAATTCTTTAACGGCCACCCTCTGCTGTCCTCCCTCCTTCCCAATCCCTTCCCCCACTCCCCCACTGGGACTTTGGCATTCCCATCCCAATTACTGGCAGGTTCAGTTACCCCAAAGCCACAGATGCCCTGTGCCCATCAGCCCAGCCGGCCGACTTCCACTCCATCTCCAAGGGCTGACTGCCAGACAAGGCCTCTCTTCCAGGCCTCAAGTCTTCTGCTCCAGAGCCCCTTACCTACCAGACCCCGGGTCTGACCTCCCCTTCCCCTTCTAAGGGCCAGACTCTGGACTGACTGGGCCCGCGTTCTCTAACCTTTGTCTGGCCGGAGGGATCAGACACATCTACCCCACAGGCCCCCCACTGGGAGACCCCCACCTCAGCTTCCTTGTCCCCCATCAGCGACCCGAACATCTAGCCCCATCGTTGGCTGTTCCTCCCCAGCCCAGGCCTCCAGCCCTAGGCCCTGGGTGGAGAAAGCCAAAGCAGAGAGATGGGCAGAAAAACGTATCTGACTTCAGGTTCAAAGAAGCTGGGAAGGGACTGGGGGAAGGGGGCAGGACAATGGCCTTGGCTGGACAATCCCAGTCCCCAGAGGGGGCAGCTCTAACCCTAAACAAGTGCTCAACCCTTGAATGGGCCTGGATGGCTCCCCTGGGGACTGCTTCCTGCCCCCCAACCCCCAGCCCCAAACCCCCACACAGAATCCCTCTCAGAGCAGCTAAAAGAACTCCAGCAACACCATCCCCCCCAATCCCCTCAAAGCCTGAGCCTCAGACAGGGCCCCCCACTGGGACCTAGGTATCCCGCTCCCCTTCCTCTGGAAGACTGGGGCGTCCAGCCTTGTCAACCACCCCTCCCCCAGACCCCCAGGCCAAGGGATGCACTTTGTTTAGTGGGGCTGGTGGAAAGATGCAGAAGAGGTGGAGAGCGATTTGGGGAGGGGGTGCAGGAAGCCTGTCCTAAGCTCTTCCCCACCAGGGTCTATTTTTCTAGGCTTCCCTGACTGTCCACACTGTTGGCCTAGTACTTGATTCTGTTTGCAAGAGAATAGCCCTCAGAGATCCTGTCTATGAAGGATGATGTTTGCTCCCAAAACTTATCCTAAATGGAGGCTCTAGGGCAAATTGGGGGCTGGATCAGAGTTCTCCACAGCTGGGAAGGTCAGAATCCTGAGCCGAGGGACACTGACCTCTGCCGACTTGAAGGCAGCTCTTCAGCTCGGCCCTGTCTGCGGTTGTTTGCTGGGGTCAGTGGCTCAGTGTCTGGTTTCTGAGGCGCTGGGTGTCCTGGTGGGGGCCCTCCTGACTGTGGCCTGCTGTCTTTACCTTGGTATCAGTGAGTTTTTTGAGCCTAGTTTTTTTTTTCTTCTGAGTCTGTATAACACAGCCCCGTTCGTGTGCCCATCTGTATGAACTTTTTGGACAGCTAACCGTACGCATGCACGTCCACACTTCACAGAGGACTGCCGAAAGATCCACGGGGCAGTGGGGCGGGAACTGTATTCACCTCTAAGCCACTAACTGCCCAAAAGGCAGATAGATTAAGAGGCCTGGTGGGGGTGGAGAGACGTGCTTTAGAACAGGAGGGGGCCCCTCCCCCGCCATCTCCCCCACCCCCAGGACAGAGCCATCACGGCACCTTTGTCATGCATCTATCTGCTGTCTGCCAAGAAGACAGCCTCCTGGAGGAGCGGGAGGGGGAGGGGCAGGCCCAGGACTTGGCTGAAATCCCCCACACCAGTGCTTCTCAGCTCGCCACGCTCTACGTTCCCAGAAACCCCTCTCCCCATGCCAGTCCCGAGAGCCCCTGCTGCCCATCTTCCCAGCGACTCCTCAAACACCTTCCCATTTCCCCACTAACACCACCCTCTTATTTTTTAGATTACAATTTGCAGTTGCTGTAGGTGGTGTTTCTGGTCTGGGCAAGAGGCCCATTCCACAGAGAGAACCAGAAGAGGGGCGGGTGCTAGGATCCCTGGTTGGCTTGTGGTGGGACCCCCGCGCTAGGTCAGCCCCGTGCTTACCTGGAGTCCGACCCAGAACCTTAATGACAAGTGAAGTTTGGAGCCCAAGCCAGCCCCTCCTGGGGTTCTCAGGGCTGACCCAGGCTGAGACAAGCTCCCCTCCTCACCCCCACCCTCCTGTGGAGCCTGAAGTCTAGGAGGCTGTCTGCAGGGCAGCCCAAGGTTGTTGGCCTCGAGGAGACTAGAAGTGAGGTTGAGCCACCAGACCTGGCTCGACTTTCCTGGGTCTTATAGACTCATTAAAAAACTTCAAGTCCCAAAGCCAATTTAGAACTGGGCTCACAAACTCTCCACATACACGTTTACCGTAGTGCAATGTCAAGGCCCCTCCTAGAGACAGATGGGAATATCTGGTTGCGGGGCATTGCCAGGAGACCGAGGGAGGGCAGGTGAGGGCCGGCTCTCCCCAGCTGCGGCTGGCTGGCGTGGCTGCAGAGGGGTCAGGCCGTCCATCCCCTCGCTGGGGCATCGGGGTGCCGTTTGGTTGGGAAAACCAGCGGAAAGGGCTCAGATGGAGACCAGGGGAGATACTCTACACCATTTATTTTGATTTCTGGGTTCTATTGATCTGTAGGCAGAAGAAAGCAAGGAGGGCTGAGGAGAGAAGGGTTCAGGCTTTGCCTCCTCTGGGAGATTTTCTCAATCTCAACATACACATGTTCCACTGCTCCCTGTAAGCCACCAACTCCGCTTCTCACAGCGATCAAGCCTCCCATCTCTCCCCCCAGATCTGCAAACTGAAGTCTTCCTTTGCCCAGTCCAGACACTCTGACTCAGACAGAGGAGCCAGCTCTCCGGTTGTAGTCTGCGGGGAAAGTGTGAGGGGTGGGAGGTCCGGGAGCAGTAGTCGGGAGTAAACTAGATGTCTGTAGAGCAGGATCCTTGGCCCTGCTCTGACTCCCCAGCCAATGGCTCCTCCCCCATCTGTGCCTCAGTTTCCTCACCTAACAAGGAGGAACTGGACTAAAAGAGCTCTACCTTTCCTTCCAGCCCCAACATAAAATTGCTGCCCCACTCCCATACATCCTTCTATCTACCTGGGTCACGTCCTTGCCATGGGAATATAGATTTCTCTCTGCACACTTGTGAAGAGAAACTGGGGTTGGAGGGGTGGGGGAGGAACTGAGTGAGAGGCTGGCACACGCCTTTCTGCCCCCCCCCCCCCCCCCCCCCCCCCCCCCAGCAGCCCTCCTGGAAGAACACAGGTATTCCCACCAAGTCTCATCAAGTTACGTATGAGGATTTTGAGAGGCCAGTTTGGACTTGGTTTTCAGGGCTTGGGAAGTTACAAGAAACACGCTTCAGGAGCTAAAACTCGTCATGGAAAACAGAGCTGAGGTGGATGTGTACATGCATGTGTGTATACTGGGAGGGAGACACCCAGGCCGAAAGCTAGAGAGGAACACAAATCCGAACCTACTCCCTCCTCTTTTCCTATTCCTTCAGTTGCTCTCTTTATTTTTTATTTTTTTTTAAAGATTTTATTTATTTATTCGACAGAGAGAGAGAGAGACAGCAAGAGAGGGAACACAAGCAGGGAAGTTGGAGAGGGAGAAGCAGACTCCCCGCTGAGCAGGGAGCCGGATGTGGGACTTGATCCCAGGACCCTGGGATCATGACCTGAGCCGAAGACAGATGCTTAACGACTGAGCCACCCAGGCGCCCCAGTTGCTCTCTTTAAATCCCTGCCTCAGCATCCTAGAGAGAGGGATGCCAGAAGATCACTCCCAGCTCTACAATTCTGAGCGTCCCTGCTGTCCTGCCCTTCTTCCAGAGAAAGGTGTACTGCAGCGCCCACAATGATCACCGTGGAAGGCAGGAGCCCACAGAAGATCCAGACTGTGTGTATGTTGGAGGGGTGCTTAGAACAAGGAGGTTCTGAAAGGTGAGGGCATGTGGGCCCCTGACAGACCAGCTGGACTCCCCCCTCTTCCACCTTTCCCTGGGCCACCCTGGCTGCTCATCTGAGGTCCTGCCGAGACCCCCCAGCATTGGCCTGGTGCTCCCCAAGACAGGGGGGCCTCTGCTCCTGTCAAAGGGCATCTCAGTGGACTGCTGGCTGCAAGCAGTCCCATCCCCTGGGGATCAGGTGGCTTGAGGTCCCCGGGATTCAGGGTTCAGAGGCGGCCTGTCCCTCAGCCAGGTTAGCTGGAATACTACTGGAGGACAGAAGCCAAGGGCCCCACATGTTGGGATGGGCTCCCTTCCAGGGGTTTTATGGAGAGTCACACACACTAGTGGGACAGGGAGGAGCTATGGCAAAGGAGACCAAAAGACCTGGACCAGGGAACTTGCTGCCCCTGGTCTTGCCCAACTGTCATGCATCCATACCAGGTCATGCCCTATCCTGAGTACTTGTGGGTGCTAAGCCCTGCATCAGAACTTGAAGACCAAGTGGAGAAAGGGTTCACCAAGTACAAACGAGAGAAGGCAAGCAAAATGGCTAGGCCGCTCAGCAATGGAACTATGCTCACAAAGGGCACAGGTAATCTGATGGAAGTAATGAAGTCATGGTTGGCTGAGAGGCCTGCTCTCCCCGTCTTCCCCCTCCCCCTCTTCCCCTGACACTGATCAGTCTACACCTATCACTTCTATCCCAGGCCAGGGCCCCGCCCCAGCTTCCAGGTACTTCTGGAGAGAGTAGATGCAGCTCTGGGTCAGGAAGGGTTGCTCTTTTCCCTTCTCCCCACATGCAGTTCTGCTTGTTCCCCGGCTTGCTTTTGCTGGAGTGGAAGGACTCCACCGTGCTGAGAAGGAAGTCCTGGCCAGTGTTCTCAGCTGCTCTGGTTCCCTAGCAACTCACAAACGACCATTGTCTAGAGGATGTGTGACTCCGAAACGCCAAAGCTCCTGAACTCCAAAGTTACAGGAGAGCAAAACAGTGGCTTTTCTCCACCTCCACTCCCACCACTTCCCAAAATGCCTGGAATTCCCTTCTCCAACTGATTAACCTTCGCTCATTCTCCGAGACACAGCTTCTCCCTCATGCATGAATTGGAGATAATAATAGTCCTTACCTTACAAGTGAAGATCCAATGAGTGATGCATGCCAGTGTTCATGTAAAACCCGCCAATAAGAATTCAAGAACTAGCAGCTGCTACTGTAATGTTTTATATTGGTGATGCACAATGAACAGCACTTAGTAGACCCTCAGATGTTCGCTAGATGAAAAAAAGAAAAGAAGATATAAGTTAGAAGTGTACTTCACTTTGGACCCTGACCGGTCTCCAGGGTTCCTATAAACTACTGGTGGGGGTAGGGAGGTGACTGTCAGAAAAAGGCCAGTTAGGGGCGCCTGGGTGGCTCAGATGGTTAAGCGTCTGCCTTCGGCTCAGGTCATGATCCCATGGTCCTGGGATCGAGCCCCACATCGGGCTCCTGGCTCAGCGGGGAGTCTGTTTCTTCCTCTCCCTCTGCCTCTCTCCCTGCTCATGCTTTCTCTCTCTGTATCTCTGTCTCAAATGAATAAATAAAAATCTTAAAAAAAAAAAAAAAAAGAAAAAGGCCAGTTATTTCCCAGACTTTGATTTGAAAAAGTTGAATTTTTTTTTTTCACCCGAAGAGAAGGGTTGGGAACCCAGAGGCAATGGGGGGGTTCTCTAGTGCTATTCCTCGGCTGGGGGAAGGGCCGGGATTACACTTGTGTCCTACATTTGCCAATACTCAACGCCTAATATCCAGTCTTATTGGCACCACTGGGCATTTAATAGGGTTTGGAGTCAGGGATATGATCCCTCAGACGGAAGGAGGAGATAATATCAAATCTCAGTGAAGGGTACTGTGTCTAGAGTGCCTGGCATATTTTTTTCAGTGCCCGAACTGATTCAATAGTTGAACAATAATGAATGCATGGCTCCATATCTTTAGAACTGTACTGAGTCTTCCACCACAACCACCCCCTCCCCACCCCACCACCACCACCCCACCCTTGCCCCCCAATCACCTTTGTTCTAGTTGTTCTGCTTCATTGTGCTCCTTGGGATGATGACAAGGTGCTGGGCTCTGACCTTCAGTCTGAGAATCAACTTCTCCCAAGCCCCAGGACCCTGGCCTGAGACCTAGAAGCCGGGGGTTCTGCCCACATGCTCTCCTTGCAGCACCATAAGAAAGGGTGGTCATCTAAGTAGCTTGGGAATTCCTAAGAGGCTTGCCCAGGGCTGAGCTGGGAAGGAGCAATGAAGATCTATTGCAGAGAGTACATCACTGAAAAGAAATGGTGGGAAGGGTTCATCTCTCACAGGCATTGACATGGAGATGGCCCCACAAGGTTCCCGTGAAAAGGTGAGGCTGTATGACTATTTTTAGGGCACCAAAAGAGGGGATAAAGGAATGGGGAGTGAACAGTGGGAAGGAAAACCCTTAAAAAAAAAAAAAAGATTGTATTTATTTATTTATTTGACAGAGAGAGCACAAGCATGGGGAGCGGCAGGCAAAGGCAGAGGGAAAAGCAGGCTTCCCGCTGAGTGGGGAGCCCAATGTGGGGCTCGATCCCAGGACCTCAGGATCATGACCTGAGCTGAAGGCAAATGCTTAACCAACTGAGCCACCCAGGCGCCCCAAGGAGTTATGCCGGGAAAACTTGTTTCTCCATGGGATCTCATCCAAGCTCATCGCTTTAAATAGTAATGACTACCAATATCTAAGTCCCTGCACTTCACATCAGTATATCCAACCACCTGTTGGCCATCTTGACCTAAAGTCCTACATTGCCTCAAACTCAACACATCTAAACTGAGTATGTCCTTAGCCCTCACCAAAGAACATCCTGACCCTCATCCTATATTCCTGGTAGGTGGCATCACCATCCAGTCTACCCACTTACTCAAGTCAGAGCTGGGCTGTGGTGTGGGGAATTCCCTTGGTGCCATGGGACGCTGCTGGCGCAGTACCAAGAAGCTACCCCAGAGGTCACAGAATAAAAAGGCTCACAGACCAGGGCACCTGGCGGGCTGTCAGTAGAGCATGAGGTCATGAGTTCGAGGCCCACATTGGGTGTAGAGATTACTAAAAATAAAATAAACTTCAAAAAAAAAAAGGCTCACAGACCAAATCAAGATGCTTGACTCACATGGTGTATTGGATAAACGTAGAACACACAGTGAGGAGTAAGGGGAAAGAAATGGGCTACAAGTTGGCTGGGAAGGATTATACAGCCTGAATTCTAGGTTATTCGATGTGCATCTGTCCTGTCAAACTGAGGCCTCCTGAATATCAAATGCCTCAGAGGTCTCATATATTTCGGGTATCATGAATATCATAAGTACCTGCTTGGCCTTCTCTCCCTTTCTTTCACTCTCTCTTTCTTTCTTTCAGATTTTATTTATTTATTTGAGAGAGAGAGCACGAGCAGGGGGAGGGGCAGAAGGAGAGGGAGAAGGAGAAAAGAGGTTCCCCACTGAGCACAGAGCCTGATGCACGGGCTTGATCCCAGGACCCCGAGATCATGACCTGAGCTGAAGGCAGATGCTTAACCAACTGAGCCACCCAGGGGCCCTGGCCTTCCCTCCCTTTCTATCTCACTTCACACAAATATATTCTAACGTGTCTCACAGATTACTAATTTACTTATCCTCATGCATCACTTCTGATAAATTCCATCCATCCCAATTGTTTTCCTGTCTTCTATAGCAGAACTGGGTGTTTCCAAACAATCAGCAAGTGTACTTTACATGGATACTTATTCTAGATTGCTGCCTCCCTCAACACCTCCCAATTTCAAATAATTACCAAGCCTTGCCCATTTTTCTCTTCCTATTTCTTGAATCTGGACATTCTCTATTCCCATCAAACCACCCCATAGCATGGCTTGTTTGGATTGTAACCAGAGTCTTTCCAGTTGGTCTCCCTCTCTCCAGTCTTTTTTCTCCCCCCTGTCTCCAGTCTTAACCATTTAAAATGTCCTCCTGATACAATCAGTGATCTATCTGGAAACACATATCTTACGGCATACCACTCTGCTGCTCCTTCAAGGATTCCCTTTTGTCCTCAGGATGACTTCCAAGCTCTTTAACAGGCTAAACAAGGCCCCTCAAAGGCTGACTTCTCTACCCTCATCACCAACTACTCCCTGCCTTCACTGGACCATCTTGGAACAGGAATTTTTGAGCATCTCAGTAGTCCTGCTGCTGTTCCCTGTTCCAGAGTCTTCCTGAGACTGTCCACTGTCAAGGGAAGATTCATTCCTCCCTTCTGCTCCCCCTACAAGCCACATTAACCCTTACCCTGGCCTCAAACCATCTACTATGCTGCAGCAGCCCTTTATTTTATTTTATTTTAAAAGATTTTATTTATTTATTTGACAGAGAGAGAGATAGCGAGAGCAGGAACACAAGCAGGGGGAGTGGGAGAGGGGAAAGCAGGCTTCCCGCCGAGCAGGGAGCCCGATGTGGGGCTCGATCCCAGCACCCTGGGATCATGACCTGAGCCGAAGGCAGACGCCTAACGACTGAGCCACCCAGGCGCCCCTGCAGCAGCCCTTTATTTCAGAGATGAGCTCTCTGACTCAGAGGTCAGTAGCTAATCCATGATATACACCCCTCCACACTCCTCCGTGGCTGTACTTCCTTAAGGGGCCATCCCTTTTCTTGTTCAAAGTTAACTCCTTGACCTCCCTTTGATCTCTTGGTTATGCCCTTCCATCCAGCAGGGAAAGACTCTCCTGATGCCCGCTCTTGAGAGAGGTGGAAGGGTACAGTGCAGTGCTCCCCAAGCTTGCCAGAGCCTAAGAATCACCTGGGTTATTTGTTTTCCAGGCTTTTCCTCTCCAGAGCCTGACTCAGGAGATTTGGAGGAAGCCCAAGAATCTATTTTTAACAAGCACCCCATTGATAATTCTTAGGAGATGTACTGCCTTGGACAAGGTTTTAACTCACCAAACCTTACTTTCCTCATGTGTAAAAATGAGGAAAGAATGCCTTAGACGATTCGTGATAATACTCCCCATCCCCTCAAAAAGCACCTAGTAAAATATTTTAAAATATTTTTAATCAAACATAGCTGCTGTTATCATTGGCTCCTTTTTCAGAAATATCTGCCTTTTGACTTACTCTTTCTTTTCCCAAGAAGCTTCCAGAATAAATTGTTCTTCTCTACTTCCCTAGCCTCCACTTGCTTTTAGTTCACAAAATATTTCAATTGATTGATTTTTTTCTGATAAAAAAGTAACATCAACTATCTCAATATCACGAAGAAAGTAATAGGCCCTCCAACACCCTTCCTCCCAAGACAACCACTGTTGTTGGGGCGCCTGGGTGGCTCAGTCGTTAAGCGTCCGCCTTCGGCTCAGGCCATGATCCCAGGGTCCTGGGATCGAGCCCCGCATTGGGCTCCCTGCTCTGTGGGGAGCCTGCTTCTCTCTCTCCCACTCCCCCTGCTTGTGTTCCCTCTCTCACTGTGTCTCTCTTTGTCAAATAAATAAATAAAAATCTTAAAAAAAAAAAAAAGACAACCACTGTTGTCAGTTTGGTGAATGTTCTTCCAGGTTACTGTTCATGAATATAGTAACCCGCTTTTTTAAACAAAAAAAATAAGATTCTACTCTAAACTTTTTTTCCACTTAGTGAATACATATCTCATCAAATCTTGCTTTTGCCTCCACCTCAACATGATATGGCTAAGGTCACCAGTCACTTCCTAATTGCTAAATCCACCAACTCCTTGCAGCCCTAATCTGAGCTTATGACCCTGGATTTCTCTTTCTCTTGTCACTCTGCCGCTCGGGAGCTGACTCCTCTCCTCAAGCCTCCCTGACTGGCTTCAGCAGTGACATCAGGTTTTCTGAATCACTTCCTCAAGCCCTACCCTCTGGGCATTTTACAAGTACCGCCTGGAGAAACCCATTCATGTCTGGACTTCTCTTGAAGTTCCAACCATCTCTCCTCTAGCAGCTGTTTTGTCAATACAAGTCTATTCATTTTACTGCCTTGCCTGAGATCCTTCATTAAGACCCTCCCCCACTGCCTTCAAAAACACAATTTCTTGGCCTGACTCCTGGGGGGAACTGGGAAATGCCTAGGATTGGTAGTCAGAAAGTCCTGGATTGATATTCCTCACTCACTAACATACCAACAGTGTGCATTTAGGAAATAACCTAACTTCCAAGCTTGCGTCTCTCACCTGTAACCCAGGAAAATAAGACCTAAAGCTACATGGCTGAGATTCAAGAGTTTATTAAGTGCCCAGACAGCAATGACAAGAGTGAGCGCTTTAACAATCCATCTGATTCAGCCCGTGCCCACTGTGTCCTCCCACCCCCAGTCAGGTTTTCCATCTACCTGTGGTTCCCCGAACCCCGCTCTGCTTGTCCAGTTGCCTACAGTGCTCTACCCCCGCTCCCCTTAGTTTGTTGACCAGAGACCCTGCTCATCTCCAATAGTCAATGTCAGCCGCCTCCTCTCAAGCCTTTCTGCGCCTCCACAGGTGGAATTCACTCCTCCTCCGGGAAGCCTCCAGACCCTACACATTCGGCCGTGAGAGCATCTATGTCTATATTCCACTAATCTGCTTGCTAGTTTTCACCAGACTGACACCCTTTAACACCAGCCCTTATTCCTCTTTGCCTCCCTCATGCCCAGCAGGAAGTAATCAGTAAGTGGGGGTTGCAAAAATCAATTTGATATAAAATTCATTTTTTCTCTTCATCTCCTGCCATGCCGTAGGGCTAAGTGTAGGGGTTAAGTATAAGGTTCAAATGTGGGGGAGAGGATTCGGGGTAATCTGTTTATGCGCCGCAATTAGTTTCAGAGGAAACCCTACCCCCTGTGCCAGGCGTTATTGTCTCTCAGACTTGGCCAACCTTCATCTCCCCAGCCCTCTCTGGGGGGCTGGGGGGGCTCCAGGAAGTGGTCCCAAAGGGCCTCATAAAGGCCCCAGTTTGGGGGAGGGTGTGGTTGGGGTGAAGGGGAGGGGTCTATAAAATGAGCCCCCTCACAACTCAGCGCCCAAATGAGGCACTGTCCGTGGGAGTGAACCACTCGGCCTCAGTTTCCCAGGAGGTTAAGCCTCCGGCTGCGGGGCTGGGCGTTAGGGGGCTGGCGGTCAGCAGGCTTGGAAGGCTGAACAGGGCCCCTCACGCTGGGCCTCCCGGCTCACTGGCCTGGCTTCCGCATCGAGCCGTCCCCAACAAGCACAGTAGCAGGCCGAAGCGGGGAGCGCAGGGCCCAGGGGCGCGCAGCCCCCCAGTCCTTGGCGCCCTGGGCCCCAGAGGCCGAGCTCGAGGCTCGAGCACTTTAGACCTGCCCGGACGCGGCCACAGGAGCACCACCCAGAAGGCTTCCATTGGGTGGCATCTGCCCGAGAGGGAGACCTTCGCCTTCCCTTGTATCCCATTGAACAAAATCCTGTCAGAGGCGGGATTCCGTGCTCCGCAGGTGGGGAGACGTGCTTTGGCCCACCTCTCCTTTGCAATTCTGGATTTAACCGCCTCGGTCCCTGTTGGGTTATGAGGGTTTTAATGTTCGGATTCCTCCTCACCAATTAAATATCATGTTTTTAAAAATTCACTTTCACTTCTGATTTCCTAGCCTCTGACCAGCCCCAACTTTCATTCTCAGTCACAGGATCATTTGGAGATAGATACATCAGAAGTGGTTTTGGTTTTGTTTTTTAAATTGTGGTAAAATACACAAAACATAAAAATTTACCATTTTTAACCATTTTTTTTAAAGTAGGCTCCACGCCCAGCATGGAGCCCAATGTGGGCCCTGAACCCACGACTCTGAGATCAAGACCTGAGCTGAGATTGAGTCTGATGCTTCAAAGCATCCAGGCACCACCACATCCAATTTTAACCATTTTTAAAAGTTTATGTATCTACCTAATCTCCACACTCAAGGTGGGGCCTGAATTCAGGACCCCAAGATCAAGAGCCACATGGTCTGAGTCAGCCAGGCGCCCCCCATTTTAACCACTTAAGTATACATGAAGTACATTTAAGTGGCATTAAGTATATTCACATTGTTGTGCAACCATCACCAAGAAGGTTTTGATGTATAGAGCATAAAATTCAAATTACAAAAGTAGTGCATGCTTGTCATTATAGTTGAACAATCCAAAACTTAATGAAAGAAAAGTTAACAAATGCACTGTTTTCCACTACCAGGAGGTAATCATATTAACAGCTGTGTACCCCTCCACATATTTCTCTGATGATACAAGCAGATATCCACATATCTGAGGCTTTTACTTTGTGCTCTTGCAAAGATAGGATAATACAACCCATAATACTCATAAACTTACAGACATCTCTTTGTATACATAGGTTAATCACCTTTTTAATAACAGCATAATAGTCCATAGTATGGACATGTCACCATTTATCCAGTGTTTTCACTCTTTTTTTTTTTTTTTAAGATTTTATTTATTTATTTGACAGAAGGAGACACAGCGAGAGAGGGAACACAAGCAGGGGAGTGGGAGAGGGAGAAGCAGGCTTCCTGCGGAGCAGGGATCCGGATGCGGGGCTCAATCCCAGGATCCTGGGATCATGACCTGAGCCGAAGGCAGATGCTTAATGACTGAGCCATCCAGGCGCCCCCAGTGTTTTCACTCTTGATGGACATTTGGTTTGTTTCCATTTCAACACTACAAATAATGTTACAATAAACATCCTTACAGGGGCACCTGGCTGGTTAGGTAGAGCATGCCACTCCTGATCTCAGGGTTGTGAGTACGAGCCCTACATTGGGTATAGAGATTACTTAAAAATAAAATCTTCACGGGCGCCTGGGTGGCTCAGTTGGTTAAGTGTCTGCCTTTGGCTCAGGTCATGATCTCAGGATCCTGGGATTGAGCCCTGTGTTGTTGGGCTCCTTCAGTGTCCCCACTGCTTTTCCCTCTCCCTCCACCTGCTGCTCCCCCTGCTTGTGATTCTTTCTGTCAAATAAATAAATAAAATCTTTAAAAATAAATAAATAAATAAATAAATAAATAAATAAAATCTTCAAAAAAAAAAACAATTAAAAAACATCCTTACGGGCGCCTGGGTGGCTCAGTTGGTTAAGCGACTGCCTTCGGCTCAGGTCATGATCCTGGAGTCCCGGGATCGAGTCCCGCATCGGGCTCCCTGCTCGGCAGGGAGTCTGCTTCTCCCTCTGACCCTCCTCCCTCTCATGCTCTCTGTCTCTCATTCTCTCTCTCTCAAATAAATAAATAAATAAAATCTTTAAAAAAAAAAAAAAACATCCTTACAAAAAACAAACAAAAAACAAGAACAACAACAAAAAAGATCCTTACATATTTGTAACCTCAAATTCTTTCTATAGGTGATATTCCCCACTGTGGATTGCTGGGTTGGGGGGTGGGGGTAGGTGTTTTCATTTATATTTTCAGATTCTATTCACAAACCATGGAAGCAGTTTCCAGTCTCCACAGTTTCCATTCTTAAGAATGCCCCTTTCCCTGTATCTTTGTCAGCTGTAGATATTGCGGCTGATCAGTTCAGTGACCTTTCATAGGTCTGCAGGCCTTTGGGATTTGTAATTAAATCTGTAAAGGGGACTGAAAGGCCAAGTTTATCTCTGCCTCACGGAGATTAATTCAGCCAGGATGAGTGTTACTTCATTTCTCAACAGTCTGGCTCTGAGGCTCGCTGTGGCCATGATCTCTGTGGTGAGCCTCGTGGAATGAAGTCAAGGGCTATGAGAGGTTTGGAAGAAGGCTGGACCTAGGTAAAAGCTGGGTAGGCAGTGGTGACCAGTAGAACCCAAGTTTCCCGAGCCTATGTCCTTGGGGACTAGTCTCTTCACTCCACCTGTCTTCCTTGTTCTGGGAATGAACTTACCCATCTCTCAGGAAGACTGAAAGGAATTTAGTCAGAAGGGCATTATTTACCTGTGTCTAGACTTGAATTCCAGTAAAGAGAGTTCTAGACCAGGGCGCGTGGGTGGCTCAGTCAATTAAGGGCCTGCCTTCAGCTCAGGTCACGATCTCCGGGTCCTGGGATCGAGTCCCGCATCGGGCTACCTGCTCAGCAGGGAGTCTGCTTCTCTCTCTCTCCCTCTGCACCTCCCCACCACTTGTTCTCTCTCTTTCTGTCTCTTAAATACAATCTTTTTTTTTTAAAGAGCATTCCAGACCTATTATACCTGACGTGTCAGCTCTATCCAGGTCCCCTTCCCTGCATTACCTCTGCCCTCCCTCCATTGTAGGGGTGATACCAAGTGTTAACACAGAAGGAGATTATTACAATCTAGTCTAGTGTCTTTGGTCCTCTCTTAGACGCCAAACTCCTTAAGAGCAGGCACTGTCTTATTCATTTTATTATCCCTGGAGGCAAGCACAGTTCTTGGCACACAATGGGCACTTGATTGTGGCGTGAATGGGCTGGTGTGGGGAAAGGTGGATGGTAGAAAGGCTGAGAGCCCAGGAGGGGGAGGGCCCAAGGAAGGCAAAAGCAATTTCTTCTTCCTTCCTTCCCTATTCCTCCAGCCATTATGAAGGGAGAGGGAGAGGAAGGGGTACCGGGTGGATCAGAGGAGGTGATTTCAATCCTTTGAGGAGGGCTTGGGGATATGGAGAGGAAACTTCTCTGTGGTTTTAGTGCGGATCAGCTTGTGCTTTATCCCCAGTCTCATGACCTATTCAAAAGCTTCCCCTTTTTAGGAGTACTGGGGTGGGATAATGGAAACAAGGCAGGTTTGGAGGCAGGAGTCCTGGGTATCAATTCAGATTTGCTCCTGGTAATTTTGTAGAATGGTTAAACCCTTGACTTTCAGAGATCTCTAAAATGGAAGGTTCCTCTTCACATGAAACTTGTGAAGATTCAAAGAGATATTAATATAAAGTTCCTGGCATTGGGATGCCTGGGTGGCTCAGTCGGTTAAGTGGCTGCCTTGGGCTCAGGTCATGATCTCAAGGTCCTGGGATCAAACCCCGTATCGGGCTCCCTACTCAGCGGGGAGTCTGCTTCTCCCTCTCCCTCTGCTGCTCCCCTTGTTTGTGCTCTCTCTCTCTCTTTGAGAAGTAAATAAATAAAATCTTAAAAAAATAAATAAATAAAGTTTCTGACCAACAGTATATGCTACAAAGAAGCCAGCTACATCAGTTCCTTCCTCTGCCCCTCCAAACTCTTAATGGCTCTTCTGGCCACATTCATCTCTTTCTTTCCTGAAATCCTACAAATCACCAAATGTTGACTTGCAGATATATCTGATCTTTTATTGTCATCCTGTGGTTGTTTGGTACATTTTCTCTTTTCTCTTAAAATGTGGAGGTACCAGAGATCATTTTGAGCTCTTTCTGCTTCTCTTTTTTCTGGCCTAATTTGGATTTTTGGCAGGGGTTTCATGTTACCAGTTATGAATCCACCCTGAAAAAGCTGTTTGTGCAGCCTCCTCACTCTCTGTGGGATTTCAGCCCCGTATAGATGGTATGTGATAGATCGAAAGGGAGTGGGGTGGGGTCCAAAGAGAGCCCTGAAGCTAAAAAAGAAATGATTTACGTGTTTATAGGAATAACAATGCAGAATATTTTATTTTTAAACTAGCAAAAATGGGGTGGTCCCTACCTTCAAAGAATCTGCAGTTGAAAAGAGATAAATATTTTTTTTTTAAAGATTTTTATTCATTTATTTATTTGAGAGAGCGAGAAAGAGAGAGAGCACATGAGAGGGGGGAGGGTCAGAGGGAGAAGCAGACTCCCCGCCGAGCAGGGAACCTGACACGAGACTCGATCCCGGGACTCCAGGGTCATGACCCGAGCCGAAGGCAGCCGCCCAACCAACTGAGCCACCCAGGCGTCCAAGAGATAAATATTTTAAAAGGTACACAACAATAAAAGTTTACATTCTGAAAGAGATAAAAAAGCCACAAAAACTGAGAATCCCATTGCATTCTTAATTACTCAACTGGCCCTTTAATGATGGATGTTTGGGGTTTTCCAGTTTTTGCCTTTACAATGCTGCAATAGATGTCTTCATACATCTTGTCTCCAATTAGCTCATTTTTATTATTAACGTTAAAAAATTATCATAAATTTTTAAATTGATGTATTATATTCATGTGGTGAAATGAACAGATTTTTAGTGAATCTATCAATGAAGTTGAACAAATACATACAGCCAGGTCACCCACACCTGTACCAAAATGTAAACCGTTCCCTTTGCCCCCTTTTATTCAGCCTCCCTTCTCCAACCAAGCACCCACTGATCTGACGACTATCAGCATAGAGTAGTTTTGCTTGTTTAAAAACATCATACAGGGCGCCTGGGTGGCTCAGTCTGTTAAGCGTCTGCCTTCGGCTCAGGTCATGGTCCCGGGGTCCTGGGATCGAGCCCCGCATCGGGCTCCCTGCTCCGCGGGAAGCCTGCTTCTCCCTCTCCCACTCCCGCTGCTTGTGTTCCTGCTCTCGCTATCTGTCTCTGTCAAATGAATAAATAAAATCTTAAAAAAAAAAAAAAGGCATTTTCTTTAAAAAATTAAAATTAAAAAAATAAAAACATCATACAAATGCACTCATAGAGCATAGCCTTCTTTGTGTCTGGCTTTTTGCATTTCACATAGTATCTATGTGATCCATCCATGTTGTTGCATGTATCAGTAGTTCTTTTTTTTTTTTTTTTGCTGGATAGGTTTCCATTGCAGATTGTACAACAAATCTTGGACATTTGGAGTTTTCCCAGTTTGGGGCTATTACAAATAAAGCAACTATGAACATTCTTGTACACCATTTTTATGGACATGTATCTTCATTTCTCTTGAGTAAATACTTAAGAACATAAATGCTAGTCATAGAGTCCTTGTTGTTTGACTTTATTACAAGATACAACACTGGGGTACCTGGGTGGCTTAGCTGGTTAAGCGTCTGACTCTCGATTCTGGCTCAGGTCAGGATCTCAGGGTCAGGGATTCGAGCCTGGGGAGTCTGCTTAAGATTCTCTCTCCCTCTCCCTCTGCCCCTCCTCCCACTCGCGCGCTCTCTCTGTCGCTAAATAAATAAAATCTTTTATAGCCTTTCTTTTTTTTTAAGATTTGATTTATTTATTTGAGAGACAGAAAGCGTGAGAGAGCGATAGAGAGCACAAGCAGGGGGAGGGGCAGAGGGAGAGGGAGAAGCAGGCTCTCTGCTGAGCAGGGAGCCTGATATGGGGCTCAATCCTGGACTCCAGGACCATGACCCGAGCAGAAGGTAGACGCTTAACCGACTGAGCCACCCTGGCGCCCCATAAATAAAATCTTTTTAAAAAAGATACAAACTTGGGGCGCCTGGGTGGCTCAGTCGTTAAAGCGTCTGCCTTCAGCTCAGGTCATGGTCCCAGGGTCCTGGGATCGAGCCCCGCATCGGGCTCCCTGCTCAGCGGGAAGCCTGCTTCTCCCTCTCCCACTCCCCTTGCTTGTGTTCTCTCTCTCGCTGTGTCTCTCTCTGTCAAATAAATAAATAAAATCTTTAAAAAAAAAAAGATACAAACTTGATTTCCAAAGTAATTGTTTTATATTCCTTTTTGTTTTTTAAAAAGTAATCTCCACACCCAACATGGGGCTTGAACTCATGACCCAGAGATCAAACGTCACATGTCCTACCAAGTGAGCCAGCCAGGTGCCCCAATTGTTTTATATTCCTATATATAGGCAATGGATGAGAGTTCAGGTCGTTCCACATCCTTACAAACTTTTATAGTTTATTAATCTTTTTACTTTTAGCCATTCTAATGGATGCATACTGGTTTCTCATTGTGGTTTTACTCTGCATTTTCCCCTAATGACTATTGATGTTGAAAAGTTTTTCATATTAATATTGACCATTGACAATTCCCTCTCTTTGTAAAGTGTCTGTTTAAGTCTTTTACTCATGTTTGTTGTTGTTGTTGCTTTTGTTTTTTTCATTGTCAAAGTATAGAAGTTGTTTATATACTCCACATCCAAATCCTTTGTCACACACGTATTGCAAACATTCTAACAAAGAACTTGAAAAAAAAAAAATTCTTCGGGAAAGCAAAATCTACTGATTTTTCCGTACATTATTAAAAATCATGGCCCAGGGCACCTGGGTGGCTCAGTTGTTAAGCGTCTGCCTTCGGCTCAGGTCACGATCTCAGGGTCCTGGGATCGAGCCCCGCATCGGGATCCCTGCTCAGCAGGAAGCCTGCTTCTCCCTCTCTCACTCCCCCTGCCTGTGTTCCCTCTCTCGCTGTGTCTCTGTCAAATAAATAAATAAAATTAAAAAAAAAATATCTTAAAAATTGGCCCAAATTGTGAGGTCTAGCCCCAGGAACTTCACATCACTGTTTTTGTATTCAGAAAACAGGACAAAGTACCTAATTTCTTTCAAGGACCTAGGAACTGTTAGAGAAACAGTTTGAAACTTTGAGTTTGTAAAAACTATTTCAGGAGATCTCTCTGAAGATTGTGGGAAGAACTAAATAAATGTTAATTCCTTTTCTTCTAAGTTTTGAAACCAAAGAAGAAAGCTCAGAATCCAACCCTGCCTCCCAGTCCTCCACACCCTACCACACACCCAGAGTGTGACGCCCCTGTAGTCCACACTTCATCTTTCTTGGTTCTGTCCTCTTCATTCTGGCTTCTGCTTACATTTCTCCAGGAAATCTGCTCTGGTCAAGATCACAAACATATATATTCAGTATTGTCACTTCTAATGGTGTCCTCTTCATCTTTACCTCTCAGTGGCTTTCACCACACTGGACAACTCTTCCCTTTTATTTATTTTGCTCAATTCCTTTGGATTTACTTCACAAGTTTCATTACGAAGTAGTTCTAGCTGTAAGAAAATAATAAAGAATTATAAAAAAATACCACTTGGGGTGCCTGGGTGGCTCAGTCGTTAAGCGTCTGCCTTCAGCTCAGGTCATGATCCCAGGGTCCTGGGATCGAGCCCCGCATCGGGCTCCCTGCTCAGCGAGGAGTCTGCTTCTCCCTCTCCTACTCCCCCTGCTTGTGTTCCCTCTCTTGCTATGTCTCTCTCTGTCAAATAAATAAATAAAATCTTTAAAAAATAGAAATAAAAAAACCACTTAGGCTTGTCAATTTTTAACATTCTTATGTTATGTGCTATATGTAGTATACATAGTAAATAATAGAAATATATGCAGATTGTCCTCATTTTGCATGGTTGTGATATGCATGTGCTTCAGTTAACACTGTGTAGGCATGGACTGCCTGGAGGGGGTGTGTGTGTGTGTTGAATTTGGTTTATATCTATGTTTTTACTAAGACTTTCATTCTATTTTATTCCTTTAAAGTAAACTCTAGAGACGCGTGGGTGGCTCAGTTAAGCGTCTGCCTTTGGCTCAGGTCATGATCGCAGGGTCCTGGGATTAAGTCCCATGTGGGGCTTCCTGCTCAGCAGGGAGTCTGCTTCTCCTCTCTCTGACCCTCCCCCACCGCTCATGCTCGAGCTCTCTCAAATAAATAAATAAAATCTTTATTTTATTTTTTATTTTTTAAAGATTTTGTTTATTATTATTATTTTTAAAGATTTAATTTGTTTATTTATTTGTCAGAAAGAGAGTGAGTGAGCTAGAGTGAGCGAGCGAGAGTGGCAGGCAGAGGGAGAAGCTCCCTGCTGAGCAAGGAGCCCAATGTGGGGCTCCATCCCAGGACCCCGGGATCATGACCTGAGCCGAAGGCAGACGTTTAACTGACTGAGCCACCCAGGCGCCCCATAAATAAAATCTTTAAAAAATAAAAATAAAATAAACTCTATGCCCATTTTGGTGCTCAAACTTATGACTCTGAAATCAAGAGTTGCATGCTCTACCCACTGAGCCAGCCAGACACCTCTTTACCAAGACTTCTTAAAGAATCCCTTTATTTGGCATGTTTTAAGACTTTGTATAAATTGTTTCTCTCTGAATGTATCATTCTGTAGCTTGCTTTTTCAGTTAACATTATATATGAGATGAATCCATGTTTATACAAATAGTTCATTTATTTTCATTGCGAGAAGGGATCCATGGTATGAATATGCTACAGTTTATCCCCTCCACTGACCTTTAGTTTTTTTCTATAATGAATGTTTTGGGGCTTCTCTCTTTGGTTCCTTGTGTGAGTTCCCCTAGGATATGTTTATAGGATTGGAATTACTGCACATCTCCACCACATGATGCTAAATTGTTCTCTGAAGTGATTTTATGATTTTAGAGTCCTGCCCCCACCCCCCAGCCCCCCCCCCCCGCCTTAAAGCCTATGTGCCATTATACAGTTCTAGTTTTCTTTGACTCCCTTTGCTGACTCGCTTTCCTCTAAATACTGGCATGTTTAAGAATTGTACCTGGGCTGCTTGCTCTGTTTTTACTACCTTCTTAATCACTCTAGTTTCATCTAGTCCCAGGATTTCAAATATCATCTACACACAAATAACCCCAAACACATATCTACATATTTTCTTTTTTTTTTTTAAAGATTTTATTTATTTATTTGATAGAGAGAGACACAGTGAGAGAAGGAACACAAGCAGGGGGAGAGGGAGAGGGAGAAGCAGGCTTCCCGCAGAACAGGGAGCCCGATGCGGGGCTCGATCCCAGGACCCTGGGATCATGACCTGAGCCGAAGGCAGACGCTTAACTGACTGAGCCACCCAGGTGCCCCTCTACATATTTTCATAGTTTAAAAAATAGCATACCGAAACAGGTACTCAGATATATTGCTGATGGAATTGCAAACTGGTCATGTTTTTCTGAAGGGCAATATGGCAATTTCTGTCCAAATTAAAAAATGTAGGGGCGCCTGGGTGGCTCAGTCGTTGAGCGTCTGCCTTCGGCTCAGGTCATGATCCCAGGGGGAGCCTGCTTGTGCTCCCTCTCTCTCTGTGTGTGTCTCTCTCTCTCTGTCAAATAAATAAATTAAATCTTTAAAAAAATAAAAAAAAATTTTAAAGACTTTATTAAAAAAAAAATGTATACACCCAGGGGTGCCTGGCTGGCTTAGTCAGTGGATCGGGCACCTCTTGATCTCAGGGTCGTAAGTTTGCTTCTCTCTCTCAAATAAATAAATAAAATCGTTAAAAAAATAAATAAATAGGGGAGTCTGAGTGGCTCAGCTGGACTCTTGGTTTCGCTCAGGTTGTAATTTCATGGGGCAAGGGATCCCACCCTCAGCCGGGAGTCTGCTTGAAGATTCTCTTCGTCTGCCCCTTCCCCCTCCCCCCACGCACCTACGCGAGAGTGCTCTTTCTCTTAAATAAATAAATAAATCTTAAAAAAAAAACAGTATACATCCAGCAGTCCCACTTCTAGGAATGTGTCCAAAAATATACTTGCATACCTGCAAGGAGACTGTATTCAAAATTATATATTGCAGCATCTATGTTAAAAACAAAAAAGCATAATCTATCTGTAGGGAACTGGTTAAGAAACATTGTGTATTGGGGAGCCTGGGTGGCTCAGCTGGTGAAGCGTCTGCCTTGGGCTCAAGTCATGATCCCAGGGTCCTGGGATCGAGCCCCGCATTGGGCTCCCTGCTCAGCGGGGAGCCTGCTTCTCCTTCTGCCGCTCCCCCTGCTTGTGCTCTCTCTCTTTCTCTGTCAAATAAATAAATAAAATCTTAAAAAAAAAAAAGAAGCATCATGTATCTATACAAAGGAGTACCATTAAAAAATAAAAAGACACAAGGCACCTGGGTGGTTGATTCAGTTTGGCATCCAACTCTTGGTTTTGGCTCAGGTCTGATGGTCCTGAGATCCAGCCCCTGGTAAGGCTGCGTGCTCAGCAGGCAGTCTGCTTGAGTTTCTCTCTCCTTCCCCCGCTGCCCTCCCCTCTGCTCTCTCTCTCTAATAAATAAATAAATCTTTAAAATAAAAAATAAAAAGACACAGGAAGCTCTTAATACATCCTTATGGGAGGGTATCCATGGTACATGGTTAAGTGTAAAAAAGCAAGGTGTGGGAAAGCATATGGTCAAAATTTGTGTAAAAGGGAAAATATATATATTAGACATTATTATATTTATTAATGTTTGCTTGCATAGGCATAACATGTCTTTGGAAAAATAAGCAAGGTACTAATATCAGTTGTTGCCTGTTAGGGATGGGACAGGGTTGAGAGAGGGACTTCTTATCTTTTTGAAGCTTTTCAATTTTGAACTAAATCAAAACATAAAACAAAAATAAAAACAAAAAACATAAAACAAATAACAATTCCAAAGGAGACAAAACAAATGAAATTGAAAAACTCAAAATAAAAAACTGAAAAAAAATATGACAGGAATAATTCCTTTACCTTCATTAAGACAAAAAATTGTCTGAAAATTCTATCAGTCCTTGAACAAGGATATTTACTACCATTTTAACTCAACATGTTATTTTCTTTTTAAATGCCTTATCTTTCTTTATATATTTGTCTTTAATTCATTAAAAGGTAAAATAAGAGCATAATTACTCAATAAATGCAATTTGTTTGGTCAAGGAAATCGACCAAATCTTGGTTTAAGCTGGAAAGCCCAGTCTACAAACAAGACTTGTTTGGTGGTTAGAGACGATCCTTGTAGCTTTCTAAATCTCAGGACGCCCTCTAGTGTGGGTTCAAAGTCCGACAGAATGGTAGAAGATTTTTACAAATGACTATCAGATAAAGAGCTGATAACCAAAATCTATAAAGAACTTATCAAACTCAACAGCCAAGGAACAAATAACCCAATCAAGAAATGGGCAGAAGACATGAACAGACATTTATGCAAAGAAGACATCCAAATGGCCAACAGACACATGAAAAAAATGCTCAACATCACTTGTCATCAGGGAAATACAAATCAAAACCTCAATGAGATACCACCTCACACCAGTCAGAATGGCTAAAATTAACAAGTCAAGAAATGACAAATGTTGGTGAGAATGCGGAGAAAGGGGAACCCACTTACACTGTTGGTAGGACTGCAAGCTGGTGCAACCACTCTGGAAAACAGTATGGAGGTTCTTCAAAAAGTTGAAAATAGAGCTACCATACGACCCAACAATTGCACTACTGGGTATTTACCCCAAAGATACAAATGTAGTGATCCGAAGGGGCACCTGCACCCCAATGTTTATCGCAGCAATGTCCACAATAGCCGAACTATGGAAAGAGCCTAAATGTCCATCAACAGATGAATGGATAAAGAAGATGTGGTATATATACAATGGAATATTATGCAGGCATGAGAAAATGAAATCTTGTCATTTGCAACGATGTGGATTATGCTAAGCGAAATAAGTAAATCAGAGAAAGACAATTATCATATGATCTCACTGATATGTGGAATTTGAGAAACAAGACAGAGGACCATAGGGGAAAAGAGGAAAAAATGAAACAAGATGAAGCCAGAGAGGGAGACAAACCATAAGAGACTCTTAATCTCAGGAAACAAACTGAGGGTTGCTGGAGTGGTGGGGGGTGGGAACGATGGGGTGGCTGGCTGGGTGATGGACATTGGGGAAGGTATGTGTTGTGGGGAGCGCTGTGTATTGTGTAAGACTGATGAATCACAGACCTGTGCCCCTGAAACAAATAATACATTATATGTTAATAATAAAAAAAAATTAAAATTTAGACATTATCTAAAAAAATGCCTTATATTTCTTCATATATTTATCTTTCATTCATTAAAAGGTAAAATAAGGGCATGATTACTTAATAAAAGCAATTTGTTTGGCCAAGGAAATCGACCAAATCTTGGT
>NW_022589734.1:0-4383 GCF_004348235.1 Phoca vitulina | reverse complement strand
TCTCTCATTCTCTCTCAAATAAATAAATAAATAAATCTTTAAAAAAAAAAAGACTTTCTTGGTGGTTAGACAAAATCCTATAGTTTTATAAATCTCAGGACGCCCTCTAGTGTCCATGTGGGTTCAAAGTCCCAATGATTCAAAAATAAATCACTTGGTGGTTCTAGTCTAGGACATCTTATTGAAGCCATTTGCCAAGTATCAGGACCATCATTATTAGCCCATTCTCTTATCTCTGTTAGTTGGCTTATAATTGTCAGGCTATGAAAAAGAAAAAAAAATAATTGTCAGGCCTATGTTACCCTATCTTTGGATCAGAAAGTGTGCTCAGTGTATCTCCGGTCGCATCCTAGGTCCCAACAGCTGAGGTAGAGTAGAGCAAGGCCTGGAGGTCAATGTTGTGAGGGGTGGGACGGGCCTGAGGGGGCAGGAGCCAGTCTGTGGGGTCCCAGGTAGCCCCAGTGCTGTGTGTAAAGCACTGCTTCTGGATCACCCTCAGACCTCCACATCCGGTCCCCCCCCGGCGTGTCTGCCATTCCTGGAACCCACGGCAATTGACACGGGATCGCTGTGGTGGGAGCAGGGTTCCAGCAGGTGCCAGGTCTGGTTTAGTTTATCCCACGCCTCTGCCTCATAGGCCTTCTCCAGACCTCTTCTGATACTTAAAAACCAAACCACACTGGCTCAGGGCTATGGTTCTCAAAGTGTGGACCTGGGACAAGCTGCACTGGCAACACCTGGGAACCTGTGAGAAATGCAAATTTCAGGCCCTACCCAGGACTTACAGAATGAGAAACTCCAGGGGTGAGGGCCCAACACTCCGCTTTTAAACAAGTCCTCCAGCAGGATTTTGCTTTTCAGAAAAATTCAGGCTTCCCTCTCTCAAGTTTCAACATGTAGTAGCTGTGACTTCTGAATAGTCAGAAGTCAGGACACTTTCTTTCTTTCTTTTATTTTTTTTTAAAGATTTTATTTATTTCTGTATTTGAGAGAGAGAGAGAAACAGCATGAGAGGGGGGAGGGTCAGAGGGAGAAGCAGGCTCCCTGCTGAGCCGGGACCCCGATGTGGGACTCAATCCCAGGACTCCAGGATCATGACCTGAGCCAAAGGCAGTCGCTTAACCAACTGAGCCACCCAGGCGCCCCAGGACACTTTCTTAACCAGGAAGCACCTGGCACCTCAGTCAGCTTAGTCTGAATCCAGGCCTGGCCCTGGCAAAGACACTCATGTCCTGGATTCTGAGCCATGTTCACTTGTGCTGGGTGTCCTTTGGGTTTCTACTCACACCTCAAATGCAGCTCACATGTTGTCTCTTTTATGAGGTTTTGGGACTCTTGGTCAGAGCTGATGGTCTACATATATGTCCACTAAGCATGCATGCACGTTACACTTACTATTTGTGTTCACATTTCCTTACCATTAAAATGCAAATCAAAACCACTTTGAGATGTCACCTCATACCAGTCAGAATAGTTAGTACCACAAAGAGAAGAGCAGCACCCGCCTGGCTCAGTGGGTAGAGCATGCCACCCTTGATCTTGGGGTTGTAAGTTTGAGCCCCATGTTGGGTGTAGAGTTTGCTTTAAAAAAAAAAAAGGACAAGAAATAACAAGTGTTGGCGATGATTTGGAGACAAGGGAACCCTCATGCATTATTAGTGGGAATGTAAATTGGTGCAGCCACTATGGAAAACAGTATGGAGGTTCTTCAAAAAATTAAAATAGAACTCCTGGTAATTCCACTTCTGGGTATTTTTGCTGAATAGTTTTTGACAATTGACTCAATCTTCTACCTTGTTATAGATATATTCAAATTGTGTTTTTCTTCTGAGTCAGCTTGAGTAGTTTGTGTCTTTCTATGAATTTGTCTATTTTATCTAAGTAAGTTAATATTTTGGCATATAATTGTTCATCATAATCTCATCAATTCTCTTTATTTCTATATGGTCAGTTATAATATCCCCTCTTTCATTTGCTGGTCCTAGTAATTTGAATCTTTTCTCTCTTTCTGTTTTTTTTTTTTTTGTGAGTCTAGTTGAAGATTTGTCAGTTTTGTTGATCTTTCAAAGGATTGCATGTGATTTAGCTTTATATATTGTTATTTTATTCTTTTCTCTATTTCATTAGTTTCCACTCTTTACTTTTTCCTTTTTGTTTGCTTTTGGTTTAGTTTGCTCCTCGTTTTTCTTTGACTTAATGTAGAAGTTAAGGTAATTGATTTGAGATATTTCTTTTTTGTTGTTGTTTGTTTAAAGATTTTATTTATTCGACAGAGAGAGTGAGAGAGTATAGGCAGGGGGAGCAGTAGAGGGAGAGGGAGAAGCAGGCTTCCCGCTGAACAGGGAGCCTGACGCAGGGCTCGATCCCAGGACCCTGCGATCATGACCTGAGCAGAAGGTAGACACTTAACCATCTGAGCCACCCAGGTGCCCCAATTTGAGATATTTCTTTTCTTTTTTTTTAGAGAGAGTGAGGGAGAGTGCACACCCATGCGTGTGGATGCATGCAAGCAGGGGGAGGAGGGGCAGAGGGAAAGGGAGAATCTTAAGCAGGCTCCGTGATTGGCACTGAGTCCAACGCATGATCTCGCAACCTTAAGATCATGACCTGAGCCAAAATCAAGAGTCAGACACTTATCGACTGAGCCCAGGTGCCCCTGAGATGTTTCTTTTTTAATATAGGCATTTACAGCTATATATTTGCCTCTCAACACTGCTTTAGTAGCACCCTCTAGGTTTTGGTGAGCTCTGTCTTCATTTTTGTTTATCTGAAAGTATTTTCTGATTTCCATTTTGATATCTCTTTGACCCTTTGATTATGTAGAAGTGTGTTGTTAAATTCTGCGTATTTGTGAGTTTTCCAAATTTCTTCCAGTTATTGATTTCTAGTATCATGCCACTATGATAAGAGAACATATTTTGTATTATTTTTACCCTTTAAAATTCATGGAGGTTTGTTTTATGGCCTAGCATATGGTTTATCCTCAAGAAAGCTCCACGTGCATTTGAAAAGAATGTATATTCTATTGATGGGTGGAGTGTTCTATAAATGTCATATTTCTACTGTTGGTTTATAGTATGGTTCAAGTCTTCTTTATGTTTATTGATCTCTGCATAGTTGTTCTATTCATTATTGAAAGTGATATATTGCAGTTCCTGACTATTATTGTCGTATTGTCTATTTCTCTCTCAATTTCTGTCAATTTTGCTTTCATGTATTTGGTGCTGAGTCATTAGGTGAATTTAAGTTTATAACTGTTTCATCTTTCTGATGATTTGATCCTTTCATCATTATAAAATGACACTGTTTATCTTTACTAGCATTTCTTTTTTTTTTTTTTTTAAAGATTTTATTTATTTGACAAGAGAGAGTTAGCGAGAGCAGGAACACAAGCAGGGGGAGTGGGAGAGGGAGAAGCAGGCTTCCCGCCGAGCAGAGAGCCTGATGCGGGGCTCGATCCCAGGACCCTGGGATCATGACCTGAGCCGAAGGCAGACTCTTAACAGCTGAGCCACCCAGGTGCCCCTTTACTAGCATTTCTAAAGCTCCTTTTGTCTAATGAGTGTATCCACCCCAGCTTTCTTCTTTTTTTTTTTTTTAAGATTTATTTATTTGTGAGAGAAAGTGGGGAGGGGCAGAGGGAGAGGGAGAGAGAGTCTTAAGCAGACTCTGCGTTGAGCGTGGAGCCTGAAGTGGGGCTTGATCTCACAACCCTAAGATCACAACCTGAGCCGAAACCAAGAGTCAGATGCTTAAACAACTGCACGACCCAGGCGCCCCTCACTCCAGCTTTCTTATGGTTGTTTGCCTGATATAAATTTTTCCATCCTTTTAATTTTTTCTTTAAAGATTTAATTTACTTATTTGAGAGGGTGAGAGCACAAGTGGGGGAGCAGAGGGGGAAGGGACAGAGGAAGAGGGAGAAGCAGGCTCCTTGCTGAGCAGGGAGCAGATGCAGGGCTTGATCCTAGGACCCTGGGATCATGACCTGAGCTGAAAGCAGATGCTTAACCAACTGAGCTACCCAGGCACACCCCATCCCTTTAATTTTAATCTATTTGTAGTTGAATCTCAAATGTGTCTACTGCAGACAGCATAGTTGGATCTTGTTTGGTTTTCAGTCCAACAATCTGCCTTTGAATGACTTATTTAAACCATTTACATGTAACATTAATATTGATGCAGGTGGATTTATGATACCATTATACTTCTTGTTTTTTGTTTTCCATGCTTCCACTCACTCCTCCTTTACTGATTACTTTTTATTAAGTGAATATTTTATATGGTAATATTTTAAATATTTAATGATTTATCACTATATTTCATAGTTATTTTTAAGAGGTGCTTTTTGCCATTTTCCTACATTTTCTTTTTTTAATTTTT